>NC_142775.1:39172352-39346852 GCF_988280905.1 Pimephales promelas | reverse complement strand
TCTTGATCATCAAATCCTCATATTAGAATGATTTCTGAAGGATCATGTGACACTGTGAAGACTGCTGAAAATTCAGCTTTAAATCACAGGAATAAATTACATATTAATATAAATACACACAGAAAACAATGCATTTAAACTGCAATAATATTTTACTATTTTTCCTGTATTTATTTAACAAATAATTGCAGTATTTAGTGAACAGAGAGACATAAACATTATTGGAGCGGACCTTGCTCATCATTTTAGTAGAATAATTAAGAATCTAAACCATTTCTATTGTAATTCAGGTCTAATTTTGTGTCTTCAGTCTTGCAGTGGTTTAGTGAGGTTGTTGTACCTGCAGTGGGTTCTTGGTGCTGATGGCGATCACCTCATACTTGTAGTAACAGAGTTCACAGGTCCACGAGCCTCTCTCACTGATCCACTTGATGAGACACGGCTGATGAGTGCTGCGAACGGACCCGCTGCAGCGACACGGGCTCAGAAGCTCGCCCTGACAAACACACACACACATGAGCTGTGAGACATGAGACTCTCAGTAAACACACCATTCCCAGAGCATCCAGAGAAGAGAATGAAGGCATGTTAATGGGTTAGTTCACCCAAAAAATGAAAATGATGTCATTAATGACATCAGACCTCCGTTCATCTTCAGAACACAGTTTAAGATATTTTAGATTTAGTCCGAGAGCTTTCTGTCCCTCCATTGAATGTGTGTACGGTATACTGTCCTTGTCCAGAAAGGAAATAAAGACCTCATCAAAGTAGTCATGTGACATCAGTGGGTTAGTTACAATGTTTTGAAGCATCGAAAATACATCTTGGTCCAAAAATAATAAAAACTACGACTTTATTCAGCATTGTATTGTCTTCCGGTTCTGTTGTGGATCCGCACTTGAAAGGAGTAGTTCACTTTCGAAAAAACTTTTGCTGATAATTTACCCCATGTCATCCAAGATGTCCATGTCTTTCTTTCTTCAGTTGAAAAGAAATTAAGGTTTTTGATGAAAACATTCCAGGATTTTCTCCATATAATGGACTTCAATGGGGTCCAAACGGTTCAAGGTCCAAAAGTTTCAGTGCAAACTGAAAATTTGTTCGTATCGTTCATTCTCAGAAAAAGATTCGTTCATTTTGATGAACGAGTTCAAACAGGAGAGTCACAAACGTGCATCACAGAACAGAGCAAGGCGAGCATTTGAGCTTATAAAACTTTTTTTTTTTTTAAATGAGCGATCGTTTCGCTTGATAAGACCCTTATTCATCGTCTGGAATCGTTTAAAGCCCTTTGAACAGTTTGTAGTTTGCACTGAAACTGTCTTTTGGACCTTGAACCGTTTGGTTCCCATTGAAGTCCATTATATGGAAAATCCTGGAATGTTTTCATCAAAAAACCTTCATTTCTTTTCGACTGAAGAAAGAAAGACATGGACATCTTGGATGACATGGGGGTGAGTAAATTATCAGCAAAAGTTTTTTTTAAAGTGAACTACTCCTTTGAGAATTAGACGTTGTTAAAAATACTTTTTTTGTATAAAGCACTTCAATAAAACTTAACAGTGTTCATCCGGCAATCCAGTTTAGACTGGTTTAATCTGTTTTTTTTCTCAGCTCACTGTGTTTTGGGCGTGAGCCTCTAATGTGCATCTAGTGTGCTATTTTTTACAACGGGACGGTGTTGTACTGAGTAATGTGTGTGTGGTATTCTGCTCTCCTGCATGTACAGGACAGCGTGTGACGAATGCGGATGGATGTAGTGACTGTCGTGTGTGTGTGTGTGTGTGTGTGTGTGTGAAGCGTAACTGAGGAGCAGCAGACACAGGAACAGGTGTGGCGCAGTGTGACGCTCACCTTCCAGCAAACACTAACGCTAGCGTCACGCTGAGAGACATCGACACTCGCACAAACAACGTGCACTCTCGTTTCTCTCTGCAGAAGAGGAGTGTGTAAACGGAGCTCGAGTTAAACGTTTCAGAACCCAAATCAATCAGATCAGATTAACTAATGCAGTCATGCTTAGGATAGAAGAGGACGCTATTGCCCAGAGTTTGCTCATTCAAAGCTCAGGACACAGGACTTTTTAAAGGAGAACTCCGGCGCAAAATGAACCTTTGGTCTAATTACAAATTGGTACCTAGTCAACCGTTCTCTGAGATTTGTTTTCATGATAATCGAATGTAAAGAGTTTTATCTCTAAAAACTGTTTAGCGTATACGCTAAGATATGGGGGCACTTAATAAGTAAAAAGAAATCGCAATTGCAAAATATAAAGTCGCAATTCTGAGAAATAAAGTCACAATTCTGAGAAATAAAGTCGCAATTGCGAGATATAAAGTCGCAATTCTGAGAAATAGTCACAATTGCAAGATACTGTATAGAGTCGCAATTCTGAGAAAGAAAGTCGCAATTTCGAGGTATAAAGTCGCAATTCTGAGAAATAAAGTTGCAATTCTGAGAAATAAAGTCGCAATTCTGAGAAATAAAGTCGCAATTCTGAGAAATAAAGTTGCAATTGCGAGAAATAAAGTCGCAATTCTGAGAAATAAAGTCGCAATTCTGAGAAATAAAGTTGCAATTGCGAGAAATAAAGTCGCAATTCTGAGAAATAAAGTCGCAATTCCGAGAAATAAAGTTGTAATTGTGAGATACAAAGTCGCAATTGCGAGATATAAATTCGCAATTCTGAGAAATAAAGTCGCAATTGCGAGATACAAAGTCGCAATTTTGAGAAATAAAGTCAGATACAAAGTCGCAATTCTGAGAAATAAAGTCGCAATTGTGAGAAAAAAAAGACAGAATTGAGACTTTTTTTCTCACAATTGCGAGTTTATATCTCGAAATTCTGACATCTTTTCTCCGAATTGTGAGATATAAACTCGCAAATTCCGAGTTATCAGGCTAATTCTAAGGGGGTAAAAAGACTTCACTTTTTTCCCCTCAGAATAGTTTATATCTCATAATTCTGACTTTACAACACGTAATTTCGACTTTATATCAATCAATTCTGACTTTATATCTTTAAATAAAGTCAGAATTGCGAGATGTAAACTTGCAATTGTGAGAAAAAAGTCAGAATTGTGAGATAAAAAGTTGCAATTACCTTTTTTTTATTTTTCATTCTATGGTGTAAACAAGCTTCCATAAATCTGAGGACAGTTTGAGACATTGTTGATATCTCGAGGAGTGATGTGAGATTTCTGTTTTTCCTCAGGAGGAACATCTGAGAAACTGGAAACTCAATGTAATCTCTAGAAGATGTCTAGTAATGTCTAGTTGAAACAGTTGAGATATTAAAGGGATATTGCTTGTGATTATTCGTTATGGCATCGGGTTTCCTCAATTTGTTTTAAGTTAAATTCAGATTATTTGATCTTTGATGAGAAATAATTGATTTTAAATGAACTTTTGATTGCAGACTTTGGTATTTTGTCAAATCTGAGCAGCGCAGACATTGTTGAGTAACATGTGAGATTTCAGTTCCTTTCCCCTAGGAGAAACATCAGACATCACCTAAAATTCCCCATTAATCTCTTTACTCTCTGAAAGTAAAGAGATCACATCCATACTCCTCCCGCTCTCCGTAAAAGCCGCCTCGAGCTCAACTTAACGTGAGTATTACATAAGCACGACCCGGTGCTCCTTCAGCCAACAGCGCCGAGAGGAAACAGAAAGGGAGTGTGTGTTCAGACAGGCCCGTCTGCAGATGGACTTGGTGGGAGCGAGTTGCCGGACAGTATGAGGAGAGCAGGATCAGCCAATGGGAGGAGAACGGCACAGGAGGAGACGAGGAGCGAGTCCAAAACCTGCAGCCTAATCCACCTCCGTGTTCTCAGACGCCATTACAACTGTGACAATCTGCTTTCTCTTACTCCACCGAGAGCTGAAGGCCGTTCGCTTTACTCCTGTTCTAATTTACTCAAATGCTGGGTTGTTTCAACCCAACTTTGGGTCAAATATGGACAAACCCAGCCATTGGGTTGAATTTTATAATTACATTTTTAACCCAAAATTTGGGTTTGTCCATGTCTGACCCCAAATTTGGGTTTGTCAATGTCTGACCCAAAATTGGGTTGAAACAACCCAGCATTTTTTAGAGTGTAAACGTTTCCCTTGTGTTCTCAGACGCCATTACAACTGTGACAATCTGCTTCACTTATTCTACCGAGAGCTGAAGGCCGTTCGTTTTACTAGTGCCAACCAAACTTACGCTCTAAGAAAATGCTGGGTTGTTTTAACCCAAATTTGGGTCAAATATGAACCAACCCAACTGTTGGATGAAACATTTTAATATAAAAATTAATTCAGTGGCTAGGTTTGTCCATATCTGACCCAAAGTTGGGTTGAAACAACTTAGCATTTTGTGTTATGCACAGTAAAAAAAAGTTGGGTTATTTGTTTAACCAAACTGTTGAGCTACACACATTGGATCAATATGTTGGGTTATTAAAAAAAAAATTGGGTCATTTATTTTTAAATCGTTGGGTAATTTCTAGAAATAACCCGACTGTTGGGTTAAATAGCCTACAGTATTTAAATATTTAACTCCACTGTTGGGTTATTTAACCCAACTAGAGTTTAACCCAATGCACTGGGTTAAAATAACCTACAGTTGGGAAGGTGCTATACCACCCCATAGTTGGGTTATTCGTTGGGTTATTTTTAACCCAGCGCATTGGGTAAAACTCTAGTTGGGTTAAATAACCCAACAGTTGAGTTAAATATTTAAATACTGTAGGCTATTTAACACAACTGTTGGGTTTTTCAACACAACTAGAGTTTAACGCAATGCACTGAGTTAAAAATAACCCAACTATGGGGTGGTATAGCACCTTCCCAACTGTAGGTTATTTTAACCCAGTGCATTGGGTTAAACTCTAGTTGTGTTGAAAAACCCAACAGTTGAGTTAAATATTTAAATACTGTAGGCTATTTAACCCAACTAGAGTTTAACCCAATGCACTGGGTTAAAATAACCTACAGTTGGGAAGGTGCTTTACCACCCCATAGTTGGGTTATTCGTTGGGTTATTTTTAACAAAAAACCCAACGAATGTTATTTTTAACCCAACAATTTTAATTGAGTGTGAACCGAAGCAAACTGAACTAGTCACCATCTAAATCGTAAATCGTGACATCTAAATGGTAACATCTTCCTGCTTTATAATCACAATTAGCAGATTAGAGCTGGGTGATAATACACTCTAAAAAATGCTGGGTTGTTTGAACCCAACTTTGGGTCAAATATGGACTAACCCAGCCGTTGGGTTAAATTTTTACATTACATTTTTAACCCAACATTTCGGGTTTGTCCATATTTGACCCAAAATTGGGTTAAAACAACCCAGCATTTTTTAGAGTGTACAGTTACATTCTGAGACAATATAAACAATCACGAAGCTGAGATTTCCTAAATAGTACATATCGCTTTACGTACTATGTACGTTAATAAAACTGAATGCACTATCCACAAATATAGATGAAAATAGTAATATTAGAGTGGCTGAAAAAGCATTTAAAAATGGCCACTAATACTGTAGTCTTCCATTTGAATTATGCAGCTTTAGCTTATAAACATATGCAGAATGGATTTAAGCAAGGTTATATGTCTTAAGCAGAGACGAGAGTAGCTAAAAGCATGATCAAATTAGAATAAAAAACGGCACGTCATGTGAAAAAAGGTTTCCAGCTCTATGGCGTTCCTGTGAGAAACAGCCGTTCGGCTTAAAGAGTGTCGGGTCGTTTGCAGAAGCCGGAGTACCTTAGTCAGATTGTTACTCCCCTGCAAAACTGTGTCAGTCGTGTGCCGCTCTGAATTATGAATAAGTATGACTCAGAAATAAATAAACATCCGAGACGTTGCTGGGCGGAGGGAGACTCGAGGGGGATTCTCTGAGACTTCAAGGAAAGAGAGAACGGGTGTCACTGATTGACACTCTTTAAATGAAATTAGCTGAAGTGATTCAGAAACGGACACTTCTATCAGAAATGTGCAGCGCTTTGGGGTGTTTGAGACCATCTTACGTTAAATTAACCTAACCTAATTTGCATCAACAGATATTGTGGCATGTTTGTTGAATTGATGCTGTTCACTGTCATAATGTATATTATGTATATATTATAAATTATTTTAAGGAGGAATGTTAACTTGTTTTGTAGTAGGTCAAAATCCTGTAGAAACAAGATGGTTGACTGATCTGATTACCGATCGTTTTGCTTGATAAGACCCTTATTCATTGTCTGGAATCATTTAAAGCCCTTTGAACAGTTTGCAGTTTGCACTGAAACTCTCATTTGGACCTTGAACCGTTTGGTCCCCATTGAAGTCCATTATATGAAAAAAATCCTGGAATGTTTTCATCAGAAACCTTAATTTCTTTTCGACTGAAGAAAGAAAGACATGGACATCTTGGATGACATGGGGGTGAGTAAATAAGCAAAAGTTTTTTTTTTTTTTTAAAGTGAACTCCTCCTTTAAACAATGTGTATATAGGCTACATATATATAATTAACCTATTTTACTCAGCAATAACAATGTTTAACAGAGCCCCAATGTTTATGTGCAACCTTGTTTCAACAGGATTTTTACCTGCTACAAAACATGAAACATTATCATGCTGAACTCTACAAAAATGCTGGGTTATTTTAACCCAATTTTGGGTCAAATATGGACAAACCCAATTGTTGGATTATGCAATTTATAAATTTAACCCAACAGCTGGGTTCGTCCATATTTGACCCAAAATTGGGTTAAAATAACCCAGCATTTTTTAGAGTGTGTAAAAAATCCTCCCTTTTTCATTGGAGTTCATCAAACTCAAGATTCAATGTAAGTTTCTCTTATTTAATTTACAAGAAATATGCATTTATCCATAAAAGAAAATCAACTGTATTCAGACGTGCCCCAAATTGATGACAAGTTTGCAAAACAATGCTGGGTTGTTTTAACCCAAATTTGGGTCAAATATGCACAAACCCAAATGTTGGGTTAAAAATGTCATTTAAAATTTTAACCCAACTTCAACTTTCTCTTTCAGCTGTAATTTTTTTAATTACATTTTTAACCCAACATTTGGGTTTGTCCATATTTGACCCAAATTTGGATTGAAACAACCCAGCATTTTTTTAGAATGCATGTGCAAATCTCATTCACTCTAAAAATGCTGCGTTGTTTCAATCCAAATTTGGGTCAAATATGGACAAACCCAAACGTTGGGTTAAAAATGTAATATATAATATTATATATTTGACCCAAAGTTGGGTTAAAACAACCCAGCAATTTTTAGAGTGTACAGATCAAAATAAAAGGTCTCATTTAATATTTATAATATTTGACCTCTTGAGATTGATGATGATCATTTTCTCATTTGTGCTTTATTCACAGAAAGTGCAGAACGCGGTGTGCAGTCATCCATACGGAAATATCCAAATCAGACCTACTTTTCAGATTAATGGTAAGTAGGTCATTTTACTAAATGTGTCAGTCTGATTCCTTATTTGGTTCCATGTCAATTAAAACATCAGGATTAGACGTGATTTAATGTCCCGAACTCATGGTGGCTAAACAAGCTGATTTTGACATGCACTGCATAGAAATTGTAAGAAACGTAGCTTGCCAGACCAGATTAAATCATTTTCTGTTTTTTATTCAATAAAAGGAAACCTCTACGTATAGCAACAACAAAGAAACCTAGTATTATTGTGCTTAAATACGTGTGTGTCGTTTGCACTTACAGCCATCTGAGGCCTTTTGAAAGCCCTGGCACTCTGGTTTACACACACCACCAACATTCCCGCTGCTCTAAAGAGGCGAAATGAATTGAATCTGTCGTAAATAACTAAATATATGCCAGGAAAGGGGCTGCCTTTGACTCTTAATGGTGGACGAACGTCCCGCACAACAAAAGGCGGCACAGAAGCGCAGCCTTAAGCCGTTCTGAAATAGCCATTTCCATCATTGGCTCGCTGGAGGGACGCCTCGTTCAGTGTGATGTGAATGTAATGTGGCAGAGAAGTGGAGTGGAGACCTGTGTAATAGTCAATGGACTCCACAGGATTACTGCATGCTAAATAATGTGTGTGTGGACATGAAGACATCTGCTTTTGAAGCTGTTTCACGAAGCTATTTTATTTATTTCACTGTAGGAACAGTACAAAAAAAAACATGATCCCAGTGGAAGCTGGGAAATATGTATTGTACAGACTCAGAGTATAGCAAGAGCTACTTTTTGCATCTCAGGTCCCTAGAAAGTCTTATCGAATAAAACAACTACTCATAGAATAAAACTGCCATAAGATGATGTCGCCTATAGATGATCAAATGTTATACCAGAAATAAAGCATAAAGCTTTAACATCACATGAACTTTTACGTTAAATTACAGTGTGCATAAGACTAACATGAATTCATAATCATGACATGACATACACTCTTAGAAGAAATGGTTCTATTTAGAACCAGAAATGGTTCCATCCCCCGCTTCATATATGGAACTCCAAAATGGTTCTATATAGAACCATTTTTTTGGTAAAAGGTTCTATTGGCCAAGTATGGAACCCCAGGGTTCTATATAGAACCCAGAGGAACCCTTTTTTAAGAGTGTATAGAACCTTTTAGGGGTTCCAAATACGTAGCGCTGATAGAACCTTTTAAGATTCTACAGTATATAGAACCTTTTCTTCTAAGAGTGTATGTTATAAATATGAAGGAAGTTTTATGCATGTTTATGACAACTGTCATTAAAGGGTTCGTTCACCCAAAAATGAAAATTAAGTCATTAATTACTCACCCCCATGTTGTTCAAACCCCGTAAGACCTTCGTTCATCTTCGGAACACAAATTAAGATATTTAAAATATTAAGATCGCTCCTGCATACAGTCCATAGGCTTTTTGAGGGAATGACAATTGATGGCCTCGAAAAGTCATTAAAGACATCGTTAAAATAGTTTTTAACACTTTTTATGCGCAAAAAACAACAAAAATAACGACTTTATTTCAACTATTGGTTTATTTCTCCCTCTGCGCGAGTCAGGTTACTAGTTTAATAGCGTAAGCTTCTGTTATTGTACGTCACACGCATCACACACATGACCAGCGTCGGCCAATAGTGAGCCTACGTGTGACGTAGCTTTACGCAATCACACTACGCTAACTGACTACAGGCCCATGGAGAAGGAAGTGAATAGTTGAAATAAAGTCGTTATTTTTGTTTGTTTTTGCGCACAAAAAGTGTTCTCGTCGTTTGATAAAGTTAAGATTGAGCCACTGTAGTCACTTGGACTATTTTAATGATGTCTTTAATGACTTTTCGAGGACAGCAAGAGTCATTCCCTCAAGAAGCCTATGGACTAGTATACAGGAGCGATCTTAATATCTTAAATATCTTAATTTGTGTTGCGAAGATGAACGAAGGTCTTACGGGGTTGGAACAACATGAGGGTGAGTAAATACTGACAGAATTTTCATTTTTGGGTGAACGAACCCTTTAAGTGTCATTCGCTCAATTGTGACATTTTGACATTGTTTGAGATGTCTTTGTAAACCAATGTCAAGAACCAAGTTCTGCATGTGCTCATAATTTCTTTGCATGACAGCCTGGATAAAAATGATGTCCGCAACAATTGTCATGTTTCATTGCGTTATTATCAACTCCAAGCACAACTACACAATATGCTTACAAAACGTTTAATAATCTTCAAATAACGGGTGAAGATGTCAATTCTCCGAGGCTGGGCATCACTTTTGGACATTACTATGTAGCTCTTGCTGTAATTTTTGCGAAATGAAATGTGTTTTTCTGCCTCTCGAACACAGCTAAACTCTCCCAGGGCTTCCTTCCGGCTGCTGGAGTCGAGTGTCTGTGTGTGAGCGCATGTACTGTAATACTACAGGGATCTCCACAGCAGATCGAGTGTGTGACTGTACGTCTCTGTCTCTGCAGGTCTACAAAGCAACAGCAGAGAAGCTTAGTGAGCATCACAGATGAAAGGAATCGTCCAGGTTCAACACGAGTTACAAGTAAGAAAAAAAAGAGAAAAGAAGCAAAAATCACGGTTACAGTAAGGCTCCCGAGGGTTTTATACAAGCAGAAATGTGAAGCCTTTTCGTTATAAAGCACTTGCATTTTTGCATTAATTATTTAGTAAAAACTTTTTTAAGTATTGTTCTTCTTAAAGGAGTAGTTCACTTAAAAAAACAAACAAACTTTTGCTGATAATTTACTCACCCCCATGTCAACCAAGATGTCCACGTCTTTCTTTCTTCAGTCGAAAAGAAATTAAGGTTTTTGATGAAAACATTCCAGGAATTTTCTCCATATAATGGACTTCAATGGGAACCAAACGGTTCAAGGTCCAAATGAGAGTTTCAGTGCAGCTTTAAACGACACCAGACGATGAATAAGGGTCTTATCAAGCGAAGCGATCGCTCATTTCAAAAATAAATAAAAAATTACAAAAATTAATCTTTTAAGGTTCGTTCATTTTGATGTACGAGTTCGAACAGGAGAGTCACACAGAACAGAGCAAGGCTCATTTGTGCTCATAAAACTTAAACTTTTTAATTTATTTTTGAAATGGCCGATCGTTTCGCTAGATAAGACCCTTTTTCATCGTCTGGAATCGTTTAAAGCCCTTTGAAGCTGCACTGAAACTCTCATTTGGACCCCATTGAAGTCCATTATATGGAGAAAAATCCTGGAATGTTTTCATCAAAAACCTTAATTTCTTTTCGACTGAAGAAAGAAAGACGTGGACATCTTGGATGACATGGGGGTGAGTAAATTATCAGCAAAAGTTTTTTTTAAAAAGTGAACCGCTTATTTAAACTTTCCAAATGTTTGAGGAAGTTACATAGTGTACGTTTAACAATGAGAACTACATTTGTTACAGTATTTTGCTTATTCTTTGTGCATGTAAACAATGAATGGCGACTGCAGAAAGCAAAAGCTGACGGCATCGACGGCCGGACATGTCCGTGAAAAAGAGGATGGTAACCCCTACCATAGATATCTATATAAAGGCTATATGTGTTACGGCGGAGTTTCTATCGTCATCACCGGCGGCCATCTTGTCACAGACAAGCTGATGTAAGATGATTGGTCAACACGAACACAAATGCTCTTATCTCGTGGAAATCTTGACGGATTTACAAACGGTTTGGTTTCTTACAAACGTTATTAACGTGGCTATAATTATCTGGATGATTATTTATTTATACACTTATTATTCATAAGTATGCTGTGTCATAACTACATCTCTGACGTTAATAACAAACCAAACCGTTTGAAAATCAGTAGAAAATTGAGCAAGTTATGGTCATTTAAATAGTACACGTACCATTAACACAATGTTACGAGTGAGCCAGCTGCCTGTGACAAGATGGCCGCCAGGTGCAGACGTCGACCTCCATTGGCCAGCAGCGCGGACGACATATCTAGCCTTTATAAAGATATCTATGACCCCTACTACTCAGCTTTCTCCACAGAACAAGAGCCTGCTAGCTTAGCTTCCAAACAAAGATGGCCGACACTATGTGTTCATTCTGTGAGTGAGATCGCCCTCTATGGGCGGGTTGAGGACATGCGGCACGGACTCTACAACTGACTGTAAAATGATGATTTTTGCGTCATCTGAGGATTTTTTTCAGACAAAAAATACATAAATCTCTCGTCTCAGGGGGATATGAGGTTTGAAAGCACGGTAATTTGAAAATACTACATGTTTTCTACTAATACAAAACTCAATGCTAAATCCTGAAGTATCCCTTTAAGTCTTAGGAAACTGTGTGTGCTTCCACTGCAAATGCTTTAGAGAACTGAACTTGCCATGAACCCACACCCAGATCTAGTCGAGATGCATTTGAGAAGATGAAGATGTCTGGATAATGCAATGTGACGTGAACAATCATTACATTTTGAAACAATACACCAGTCAAAGCCGTCTGAAGGATGCAACCGCACACTCCCGAGCGCTGTTACTCAGTGTTACGCATTTAAACAGGGTGTTTTTTCAAAGCATCTGTCAGCGGCCCAATGAACCCCAGCGCTGAATCAGCAGAAAAACAGCCATGAATCAGTCAGACAATGATAAAAGACAGGAAATCAAAGCTCTGCCCTTCATCCAGACACGTCTCTCCATCACGATGTGTGTAAGACATCAGTTCTGCTTCATCTCTACACACAAAAAGCTCAAGAGAGAAGATCTGATCAGTCTCTAACTGGAACAATCGTCTGAAATCATTCCCTCGGGTCGGGTTTGCCTGTTCTTTACACTTACAGCAGAGCTTCTCAAAGACACCACGCTGCTCGCTTTGGGGCGACAATCTCAGAATAGCATGAGGAAAATGGGTTTGCTTAAATCTGAATTCAAACTATAATTATGGAGCTGTTAATAAAACACAGAGCGCCTCAGAGGATCTTTCTGTGATTCATAAACACAGATGCTGCGAGCCTAAAACGATTCATAACGTCTGCTGTTATTGATACCATTCATTTAAGTCACATTGACCTTTTCAACAAATCATTGTTTCGGTCAACAGATATTAAAACTAATGAATTGAATTAAATATTAAATAAAGCCTTTATTTTAGTTTCTGCTTTACATTTTTAAGTACAATCAACTTAAGTAATTTCAGCAAAAATTGTTGAAAATCGCTTAACTTAAAAGCAATGTTGTCATAACTCACTGATCATATCGTGTAGGTATTCATAACATCCGTTACAATGCACAATATCTCTTCGTAAATAATTATAAACAAAGTTACGTGTATTATGATGTTATTATGCATTATAATATTTCTCCTGTTTTAACACTGTAAAAAAATATTTTCATGATTAGTAATCACAACATTTTTTCTTTTGTCAAATCAACTTAATTTATTTAGATCAGATAACATAATTTTGAGTTTCTGATGATTAAATTAATCTCCTTCATTATATTACTTTTTTAAGTTAAACCAACAATATTTTTTACAGTGAATGCATTATACTAAAGGTGTAACAATGAATAGATGCATATAATAATGTATTATTTCAAAAATTCATGAGATCATAGAATGCATTACAACACTGTAAAAAATATTTTCAAGATTTGTTATCACAACATATTTTCTTTTATCAAATCAACTTTATAGTAATTTATTTAGTTGAGATAACTTATTATTTTGAGTTTCTAATGATTAAATTAATCTCCTTCATTGTATTAACTCACTTTTTCCAGTTCAATCAACTTAAAATTTTAAGGCAACCCAGGTTACTTACTTTTTTAAGTTAAACCAATGATATTTTTTTACAGTGAATGCATTATACTAAAGGTGTAACAATGAATAGATGCATATTATAATGTATTATTTAAAATATTCATGAGATCATAGAATGCATTACAAAGCACTTTTTAATGCATTCTACAGTATGAAGGTTTTAAGTTAGGTTTTACTGTGTGACAACTAGCCCCGGTCTCCTCTATAAGCTAAGTCAATTTTTTAATTTTGTTTATATGGTGTTTTAAATATGATTTAAGGTGTAAATTCATAAGTTGTGTATTTTCTCCTGAAAATTGCAGTGAACCAAAGACAGTCTCAAAAACATCGCTGGTGTTTCTGACGTCACAAACGACATTGTAACCAATCAGAACAACGTGTGATCATCAACCAGTGGATCTCTGAGTGAGTAAGTGGAGGTGGGGCTCATTTGCATATTTAAAGCACCACGTACACTAAATGAGGCAAGGGTGTCGAGTTACATTCAAGCTATTTCAAGGCATGAATACATTTTTTTCAAGTAAATATGTAACTTTGGTGATCAAATATTAGTTTTAAGGGCTACAGGGGGACTTTTTGCTCTTTGCTTGTAACCCTCTCAGGAGGAAAGTAATGGATCCGTCTCTGCTGACTCGGCTCAGGTTTCCTTCTTTCAGTACAGGTGAGGCTCATCTCAGGTAACATGACAGTTACTTTAACACTCCTACAGTTTTTCATTTACTCTGACTTGGCACGAGCTTAAACGTATCAGTGAAATAAATGTCGTTCTGTTGTAAATTCTGGTGAATCACCTTCCCTTTGGGTGAAGACGGTGCAGAGGTTTTTGAAGTGGAAACAATTTGCATATGTCGATGAATAATTCATGAGGCCTGCTCAGAGCTGCAGTTTTCCTAAAACAAGAAGCATTAAGAAGTTTTTTGAGCAAACTTATGTGAAAGAACTAAAGTACGTCATAAGAATTGAGAAGTTTCATCTGAAGTGCTGTCTGCATTGTTCTTGGGGGGCGTGGTCATTGGCTCCTGCTCATGAATATTTAATTAGGTAGGTGCACTTTAATAGTTGTTGGTAATTAACATCAGATCTCTGCAACGCTGTTTTGTATTACAGATTGTTTTTTTGATCGTGTTATGTTTAACTGCTGTTTACATGATGTAAATATTTTTATGTTATATGTTTGGTCTATGTCATATATTACACTTTTCTTTTTCAAAATTCACATATTAAGTTTGACTAACAAAATTAGATAAATAGTTACGCAATACAATTGACCTGATGTGCAAGCACATCAAAATTGATATCATTTTATCTTTTCGTAAATAAGTTACATGCATTATATTAATGTGTTATACTAAATGCATTATAACATTTGCAGATTCCTAATAGGTTGCTTGTCCTTAATACATTATTACTAAAGGTGTAACAATGAGTTTTAGTTTATTCATGAGATCATTCAATGCATTACAAAATACATTTATGATGCATTATACAGGTTTTAAATAAAGTATAACACTATCTTTGAAATGAACACGATTTATAACAAGTTTTATTTCTTTAGTCAAATCAACTTAAATGATTAATGTGATTCAGACAACATAATATTTCTGAGTTTCTGTTGATTAAACCAATCTCCTTTGTATTAGTTTCAATGAACTTAAGGCAATCAGTTCACTTTTTACGTTTACGGTGAACTTAGATGGATAGTTGTTAATTTTACTCAACACAATTGAGCTGATATTAATAAATCAGTGGAACCACATAAAACTATTTAGCATGGTTAAATGGCTCAATCCACTCCTAGCCAATTTTTTGTTTCCTTTTTAGAGATTTTATGTAATGTATATTTTATTATGATATAATATATATTTTATTATTATTATATATTTTATAAGTCATTTTTATACTTTTTCAGTGTACTTACTAGATGGATAGTCGTTCACTTTAAACAATAGGACTACAATTGAGCTGATATTAATAAATCAGTGCAACCACATAAAACTACAACTTTTTAAATGACTCATGAGCTTAATCCTCATTTATACTGTAAAACAATTAAATGACCAATAAATTATGACAACATGTTTTTACATCGCTAAAACGCATCAAATAAGTTGTAGGTTATACAAAATTAAAAAAAAAAAATCCAAGTCAGTTAAGTGTAATTTAAGATAAACACACTTAAATTTGTACTTAAAAATTTAAGTCAGCATTTTTTTTTTTTTTTTATTACCTGTTCCGGCCCTTGGAAGCATATCCTGCACACCGGGGTACCTTCTGCATAGCTGATGAAGGAGAACCGGTCTTCCCTCCGGTCCTTGGAGAACTCATCCGCCACCGCGGGGCCCGTCCACCCGGATCCGCCTTCAGGTGCCTCGAGCCCGGCAGAGTCCTCCGTGGACGGGGCGCTCCAGTCCCGGAGCCGGTGGGCTCGTAAGGTATTGTTTTGTTCTGAGGCATACGGGCTGATTCTGGCCGTTTGTCCGCTCATGGGGCTTGTGTGATCCTGTGGCCCGAGCAGAAACACCTTGAGGTCACGGAAGAGAAAGCAACAGCGGCTCTTCAACATGCCGTGACCGCTCAACATCCGAGAACGGGAAGAATCCAGATCAACTAATGCAGGTTCCCTCCGAGTTCAGACGGTGAAGAGTGAATAGCCATGGTATTCCAACAAAACCCGGTAAAATCGAGAACTTAAATTGAATGTGTGTGCGTTACAGTTCCTGCACTGAGTTCAATGCACTTTTAGAATTGATTGCACGCGAGAAGTTGTGAATGAATTAAGTGCCATTATCAGTCAGTGATCGAGCCTAGGCTATATTTCGTCGTGCATTATTAGGTAAAAAATAATAGAAAGGCAGTAAACAGGTGTCAGAAGCCATATGATCGGTTTATTCCATTGGCTTTGTCGTCTGTGTATTTCCTCCAGCAAAGTAAAACACGTGTGTGTCTCGCATTCCTCGCTGCTGGTGTGAAATCATTCAGGAATCTGAGCCTCGATCAGTGATGTTTCCTCTCGGGATCAGATCTCGAGCTCACTTCATCATTCAGTTGATCAGGGATCGTGTGTGTAATCCGTGAGGCGTTCTCCTCCTCTGCTCGGTGTCGGAGTGTGTGTGTCTGATGCTGCGGGTTCAGCACTGTGATTCCCGGGACAGCTCCCGCTTCCCGAACACACGTCACGCGCACGCGGATGGTACGGGAGGAGGGAGAGGGACATGATGATGAAGTTGGCTATCAGTCTGTTTTTATTTATTTATTTTTAACTCTGTAACCTGAATTATTTGCACTCTGACAAAAATTGAACAGGATAACAAAGGTGCTAAAGTTATAGATTAGTTTTTCTTTACCATAATTTGACTTTTTTTATATTATCAAACCGTTTTGTGTAATTTTGGATGCTTCAGAGTGAGAAAAAAATGGTAATGCCACAAAACATCACAGAATTCATCAAATCTATTGTTGAAAAAATTATTTTGTTTTGTGCTTTAGTAATTATCAGTGTTGTATTTTCATATAGGTAGCCTACATTTGGTTAATTATAATGTTGGCCAAAAATAATCGTTTTATGTTACCTTTTACATTATTTTTTTTCTTATTTTTTTTTTATGATTTTTTTAAACATAAAATCTTACAGGGGCGAATCCAGGTTGACACTTTCCCACAGTCATTTCGATGGCAAAAAGTATCTTTAAAAATATTCATCGAGTAGCCTAAAAGTGACAACTTGCCCTGAACTCCAGTATAACTTGTGTTATACAATTTAACAAACCTGTTTCTCTAAGCAGCGGTGACAAAAGAGCTTAATTTCGAGCACATTTACCAAGAATTGTATTGTTACCATGATTAAAATAAGCGTGTTGACTCTTTACCCCGCCCACCGGTCACATCTGGCCTCCCCATTGGAGAACGCTTGCGTCCATCACATTACGACAGCGCTCTGACGTTAAGTTGCGTGACGTCTTTCCGTCATATCCTCCTCACCGCGTTTTTCGAAGTAGATGATCAAGCATCAAGTTTATCTCTATAACCAATGATATTTAGCCTGATTTTCACGCGTTCGTTAACATTATTATTTAAAAAAACATTAAATAACTCGTTTGAATCAACTTGATTTGTCAGTGTTATACCCTCTATGGTCTGAACTGCCGACAACATCAAGAAGCAGAATATGTTAACAGCGGTACTGGAAGCAGACTGAGAAGATTTCAGTAACAAGTTGATGTATGTTAATATGTGAACGCTTAAAATACGACATGTATGTGTTGTGCGTTGTAGGAAGAAACTCATAAGCCTGTGTGTGTGTGTGTGTGTGAAGATTGTTTCAAAGCAGCTTTACGATAACAGGAAAATAATGCAACAAAGTTTGTTTCTGCTGTACAGCAGCTCTAGAAGAAAATAGCGTCATAGTTCAGTTAAGTAACCATTTTTTTGGTTGTAAAAAAGTTAATTAAATTCTTTTAAATATATATATATATATATATATATATATATATATATATATATATATATATATATATATATATATATATATAGCTGCTATGGAGAAAACAGTGACGTCATCGTCCAGCTCAGTTCAGTTCTCATATGGTGTCAATGCAGACAGATCAATAAAATTGTTGAAATTAAGTGTCCCCAACTAAGTAAGCCAAAGGCAACAGTGGCAAGGAGCAAAAACTTCATCTGTGTGTGTGTTTGGGGGTGTCTCTTATGTTTGTGCTATTTTGTGCTAATCACTAGCAGCAGCAGCGATGTCTCTGAGTCTGACACCGGAGCAGCAGCGGAGGATAGAAGAGAACAGAAAGCGAGCTCTGGCCAGAAGAGCTGAGAAACAGGCTCAACTTACCTCTGGATCTGCCCAAACCCACCACACACAGCCCATCTCTGCAGATCCAGGCCCAGCAAAGAAGTTTGCATCTGATCGGGCACATCCAGGGGCACCTGCTCATGCAGCACGACAGGTGAGCACTCATTCCTGAACTCAAAAATTACTCTGATACAGTTAAATTTTGATGCTTTGCTCAATAACTTAAAAGGTTAGTTCACTCAAAAATTCTCACCCTCAAGCCATCTTAGGGTGTATATGACTTTCTTCTGTCAGACAAACAGTTATATTAAATATATCCTGGTGTTTACAAGCTTTATAATGGCATTTAAAGCATTTATAACTTTACAAACTATAATCGGTGGGATGTTGATGGCACAGTGGATAAGACTTATGCCTTTGGTGTGAGAGACCCGGGTTCGAATCCACTGTGAGACACCAATGTGTCACTGAGGAAGACACTTAACCCCTAGTTGCTCCAGAGGCGTGCGACCTCTGACATATATAGCAATTGTAAGTCGCTTTGGATATAAGTGTCAGCTAAATGAATAAATGTTAAGGTAACGGATCTACACGAGTCTAGTTCTGGCGGAAGAGTGACCTCTGACCCTTTAAAGGGATAGTTTCCCCAAAAATTACAATTATGTCATTATTTGCTCACACAATCTTTTGATATTTTGAAGGATGTCGGTAACCAAACCGTTGATGGACCCATGGAAAAAAATACTATGGAAGTCAATGGGGTTCATCAACTGTCTGGCTATAAACAATCTTCAAAATATCTTCTTTTGTGTTCAGTTTTAGGGTGAACTATCCCTTTAAGAAATGTCAAATACGAGGCTGGCTGTCAATCACTTACCAAATGACTACTTCAACCAAAAATACTTTAGACATACATGATCATAAAAAAAATAAAAAAAAAATCTTTTCAACTGTATGCATTTTGTAATTTTAAGTTAGTGTTTGAATTGTGTGCCCATAATTGCTTTTATTATACATAACAGAATTATTTGTGGAATACAGTAGTGTTTTGGGGGGTTAAGAGACTCATTTAAAGGTGCCATTTACACATAAAGTTTATATCATACTCGATTACTAGGCAGTCCCTCCAGAAAAACGCGATTATGCGATCGCTGAATTCAATGCAAAATCAGCCAAAGTCCGCATATTTATGCGAGGGCCGCATTTTTTCAAATACGCCGCACTTTCGCCGCATAAATTGCCGATTTCCGTGCAGAATATGCGGGGTTTGCATAATTTCATAATCCTCGCATTTTCGTTGCAAAAAAGTCACATGTATCTTAGCAGAAAGTTGAAAAATGTTGCGTTTGCTTCACACAAGAGCCGCCATTTCCTCCTGTTTCCATGGGGACGTTATGAAGTGACGCAATTACGCGACGCCAGACAGACTCACGGAGGCGATTGACATATATATACAGTATAACTGTCTGTCACACGTTCTACCGTCACATCGTTACTTAATAAACAACATAAGATAAAAGAAGTAGCATCAAACAGAAATTACCCGCACACACTGGGTGTTTGAGACGCACATATAGCCTAACACTGCAGAGAGTTCAACAGGGAGCGCGCAGCTCTTAAAGGGGCCACACCTTATTTACACTCGTTACAGTCTGAAATAAAACAAGATGAGAAATTAAATATTCCCAGCACTTTCTATCATGTAGTATGCTTGCTTATCAAAGGAAGTAATAAGAAATGACTCTTACATTAGCCTAGTGAGAACAGGGTGTTGAGGGAATCACTTTTTTTCTCTTTTTCATCAAACCGCAATTTTTGCAAGTTCCCTCAATTTTTGCAAATTCCTGCAATTTCATCGCATAAAATTGCATAAATTTACGGTATGATGCTGGCAACCTCAGCTGCCAGTAGTTTACCGCGTAATCAATCAATTTTTGCCCGCAACAATCACAAAAAAAACTCTGCGTTTTTCTGGAAGGACTGAATACTATTATGGTAAATGTTATATATAAATCGCAAATTTTTTCACAAATTTTTGGAAATTACCACCACAAAATCAGTCATTTTGATCGCAAAAATCACACAAAAAAATCGTGAAATCCTGGAGGGACTGACTAGGTAGAAAAGTGTGTTTTGGGTGTGTGTGTCTTAAGGTCTATGCTCATTTTTGCAGACTCAGCCCTTAAACTCTAAAGGTCCCTGTATCAAGACGACGCCTCCAACTTCCAACACTGCTTCTCCGACTTGCAGCTTTTATGGACAGGCGGACAAATCGACAACAGGAGGAAAGCGAGCATGTAAACTCCCAGAAGCAGGAGGAAATATCCCTACAAAGAAGCCGACGGTGTCCGTGAAAGGGAGATGCGTGTCGCACACAGAGAACCGTTTCCGAGTGGAGATCGGCTACCATGCTGACCTCATCACGGCATTCAAAAGCATTCCCTCCAAGAACTATGGTGAGTACAGACGACGTGTCCATTTACACAGAGTTTAAAGCGTGCAAATGTACACTGCCGCTCAAAAGTTTTTTAATGTTTTTTAAAGAAGTATACTTTCCTATATAATGCAATAAAAAATATTTCACTATATTGCAGATTTTTTGTATTTTTAATCACATAAATGCAGATTTGGTGTGCAGAAGAGACTTCCTTAAAAGATTGTACCGATCAAAAAACTTCTGAACGGCATTGTATGCTGAGGAAAATGCGTATAATATTTGTCATTTCTCTGCTGTCACAGATCCTGCTACAAAAATGTGGAACTTCAGCCTTGAGGACTACCAGATGCTCAGTACGTCTTCATGAGCGTATTTAAGTATATCTACCTGTACATCTATTCAAATTAGTGCTGGACGAATAAACACATCCAAAATAAAAGTTTGTATTTACATAATATATGTGTGTGTAGTGTGTATAAATATTTTGTATATATAAATACACACACATGCATGTAGATATTTAAGAAAAATGTGTTATTTATATATAAGATATTTATATATAATATAAATTATATATAAATATTAGGGCTGTCAAACGATTAATCGCGATTAATCGCATCCAAAATAAAAGTTTGTGTTTACATAATATATGTGTATGTAGTGTGTATAAATATTTTGTATATATAAATACACACATTCATGTATATATTTAAGAAAAATGTGTTATTTATAAATAACATATTTATATATAATATAAATTATGTATAAATATTAGGGCTGTCAAATGATAAATCGCGATTAATCGCATCCAAAATAAAAGTTTGTGTTTACATAATATATGTGTGTGTAGTGTGTATAAATATTTTGTATATATAAACACACACATTCATGTATATATTTAAGAAAAATGTGTTATTTATAAATAACATATTTATATATAATATAAATTATGTATAAATATTAGGGCTGTCAAATGATAAATCGCGATTAATCGCATCCAAAATAAAAGTTTGTGTTTACATAATATATGTGGGTGCACTGTGTATAATTATTTTGTATATATATAAATACACGTGCATATATATTTACGAAAAAAATATTATTTATATATAAAATATTTATATTTATATATAAATATATATACATGAAAATGTTTCTTAAATATATACGAGCATGTGTGTGTATTTATATATATAAAATAATGATACACAGTGTATTATGTAAACACAAACTTTTATTTTGGATGCGATTAATCGCGATAATATATACATGCAAATATTTCTTAAAGGTGGGGTATGTGATTTTCTTTTTTGACCATTTTTTTCCTAAATCTCTTCCTAACCCACTTACAGCCACTTAGAAGCACTGAAATGAAAATTAAGCATTTAATCATCTGTGGAACGGGCAAAACTCCAGCCAATCATTTCCGAGACCACCTAGAATCATTGGGAAGTAAGTGCGTCAATCAAACGGTCGTACCATGCCCCCTCCCTCTCGCTCGTGTCCCCTTTGTGCGCATATTTAAAGCTCGTGACCCAGTCACAGTACGTGCAAGTCGCCCCGGTACAGAGTAAGTGCAGTCTCGCACATCTGAGTTTTGCAGATGCATGATTGCACGTTTTAAGTTGTGTATTTTCAAAATCGTTTCGCAAATCCCATACCCTACCTTTTAAATATATTCATGAATATTACAAAATAATTACACACATATATTATGTAAACAAACTTTTATTTTGGATGGCACAGCCCTCCATCTATCTGGTGTAGCGCAGGGTGTAATGGTGTTGGTTTGTGTTTCAGTGGAGCAGGCAGTGAGTATCCCCTCCGTCTCTCTGAAACCTCTGGCTGGGATGGAAGGGCTGAATATTTCAGCGTCCACCAGTCGCCCTAAAGATGCGGCAGCTCTGGCAGCTCTGATGCGACTCTGTCAGGGTTGGCAGAAACCAGGAGCCACGATAAGGGGCAAGTGTGTTTTAGTGTCTCGCTCTCGGCTGGAAGTCGATATTGGATACCAGGCTGATGTTATTGGGATCTTCAAGCAAATGCCGTCCAAATGTTACGGTGAGTGAAATAAATGTATTGCCAAATAAGTAAGAAGTCACTTTCAATGAATTGGGTAGATAAATGATCAAAATTTGATTTTCCATTCAACAATTGGTCGTTTAATTGACTAAGTCAAACACATTTTTACATGAACTGTTTTATTTTCTCTTAATTTTATAAGGTTTGAAACCTCATGAGGCATCTTTATAAAATTAATTCTGGTAGAAGATTTTTTAATTTCTTATAATATACATCCAAATGAAATTTATACAATTTAAAAGGTATGCAATAAACGGTTACTTACAGATTTAGCCTAAATGAAGTTGCCACTTTGGTGACTAGATCATTTTTAATCCGTTTTCGGAATAATTTTGTTATTGGCAAACTTACGTTTCCCATAAATGAAAGACAAAAGTTTGTTTGATTTATTTATATATATATATATACAGGGGTCGAGTGGTTGAATTTGATGAACTATTCCAAATGATGTCACTTCCTGGGTGACACGATGTTAAGGCATAAGAAAAGAAAAATCCTGTTGTAACAGGGTTGCGTGCAAAATGGACGACAAACTAAATATGACAGTTAAATAAAATAATTAAAATATCTTTTTTTAAATGTATGTATTTATATTTAATATTATATAAAATATATAAATATTTATTTATTTAATTAGAAATATTTTTTAAATATTTAATTTATTTAGTATTTAATTTATTTAATATTATAAATTTATATATTTACACACTCCCCAAAAAAAAAAACCATAGGATTTGTGCCTTGGCTGCTTTTAAAAAAAAATAATGGGTCACCGAAGTGTGTGGAAAGTTCCAGAAGGCATTGACAGGTATCATGTCATCATTTTATTCTTTGTTTGAATATTATTAGACATGAAGAGCAGAAAGTGGACTTTCCTTCTGGAGGACTACGGACAGCTCAGTGAGTTCATTTGATTTAAATGAATTCTTTATTCATGTACTTGTTTATGTTTTGGCCTTAAAGTTGAGTACCATATTTTCTCTAATATACAGTAAGTCACTTTTTTTAATCATCTAAAACTTGGATTGGTGCCAAATGACATGAGCTCAAGTTTATTTCTTACTAGTTTCAGTTTTGTATGTTGTTTTATATTTTTCATTCCTGTTCTGAATACCATTATATGAATACGTTTGAATATTAATATGGTATTTATATATATAAATGTTTTATTTAATTTACTGTTGTTTTTTTTTAACATAATTTCTGAATGTAATAAGAAAATGTGACTTGTGCACTGATGCAACCTATTTATAATTTTAGCACATGCAATTTTGACGTGGTGTAACCTCTATCCCTCTTGGCTCATGATGTCTTGTGTGTACTGTAGTGGTGGATCTGAACGAGCTGTCTGCGGTGGAGATTGAGCCGTTACCTCACGCTGTGCTCCAGTCCTTCTCCTCTCAGTTTGAGAAGAGCGAGTCCCAAGCTCCAGTCCTTCCTGAGGCCGATCTCTCACACGTAGATCAACATCTCACTCGCAGCCTCATGCCCTTCCAGAGAGACGGAGTCAAGTAGGTCTCCATTACCACACATCGCTTGGTTAGATAGAAAGTTAGTTGGTGCATTGGTAACACCAGGGAATGCATGAACTGATATGAATGTATACTTTGAATGCAATGCAATTCTCTTTGGATTAAAGCAACTGCTAAATGCATAAAATGCATGAATTTAATGTCATGTTTTCTAATGTGTCAGCTTTGCAGTGTCCAGACAGGGCCGTTTGCTTCTGGCTGATGACATGGGCCTGGGGAAAACGATCCAGGCCATCTGCATCGCTGCCTATTACAGGAGTGAGTGGCCTCTGCTGGTGGTCGCCCCGTCCTCCGTGCGCTTCACATGGGCTGAGGTACACACACTTACTTTTAGACTTTTAGAGTGGAGGGACGTCTTTTTGAGGATGCATGTCACACCTATACTATCGTTTTTGCTCAAGTCTGATCAAAAATACAGTAAAAACAGTGACATATATAAAACTCAAAATATATTTTAAAATGTAATCTATTCCTGTGAATTTCCAGCATCATTACTCCAGTCTTCAGTGTCACATGATCCTTCAGAAACCACTTAATATGATGATTTGCTGCTTTCAAATTTGAAAACGGTCGTGCTGCTTCATTTTGTGGAAACTGATACATTTGTTTCAAGATTCTTTGATTAATAGAAAGTTCAAAAGAACAAAAGAAGAATTTATTTGAAGTAGACACTGACATTTCTGATCAACTTAATGCATCTTTGCTGAACAAAAGAGTAGATCATACTGGTTAAAAAAACTATTTCCATCTGAGAAAAAACTATTTCCATCTGATGAGATTCAGAATAAACAGTATTTGTGTGACTGCCCGTGACAGATACATTATTTTTCATATTTTTCATGGGTTTCAAGCAGTTGTGATAACGCAGGAGCACAGCTACAATTATATATATATATATATATATATATATATATATATATATGTGGTCACATGTTAACCTAAGCACTAATAATCTTTATACGTTATTAAATAATACTCAATATTTAAGAGAATAAAAGTAGAATATATCACTCCCATTCTGTTAGTACCATAACACGCTTGTTTTCTACATTAGAATAGTGGACTGTTTATAATTGTGTGTTTATTAAAAAAGTACAATAAATTCAAAATAAATGGCGTCTGTGTTTCTACACTCTTGAAAAGCTCACCAGCTGTCAGGTCATCTTTTTATAAGCAGATGCCTGATGTGAAATCTGATTTATTAATTCATATTTTCCGTCGCTGCACCCTTGAGGAAGGACAAATCCTCCTCTTCCCCAGCAGGGATTCGTCATGGTATGTTTTAAAGTTTGAAGGGAAATGCTGAAGATTTTGCAGTGTTCCTTTGTAAGTCACACAAATCAACAAATAGCAGAAAAAGTCACTCAAAGACACTGATTTTTCCCTCAGGCTTTCCGCCGGTGGCTGCCATCCGTGAGAGCCGACAGCATTAATGTGGTGGTTACAGGCAGAGACAGCCTGCGCTCCGGTCTCATCAACATCATCAGCTACGACCTGCTCAACAAGATGGACAAACAGCAGCCGTCCAGCCCTTTCAGTGTCATCATTATGGTGAGAGCGGAGATGCTCTAATCGCTCTCATTTCCTGACTGAACTTTTGTGTCTATACCCATGTTTCAATCACCTATTTTTCATGCGCATTTTGAGATATTGCATAAAAAACGCAGGTTGCAAATGCGAATATGCGCTCAATCCAGGCTAACGTTTTTGCTCTGTTTTTCTGAATTAACAAGTAAATTATCTCTGAATTACAAGATAATTTTTCATGGAAAATATGTTTTTGCTCTGTTTTTTCTAAATTAACGAGTTAATTATCTCAGAATTACAAGATATTTTTAATGAAAAAAACAATTTGCTCTGTTTTTCTGAATTAACAAGTAAATTATCTCTGAATTACGAGATATTTTTTCATGGAAAATATGTTTTTGCTCTGTTTTCATCAAACTCAAAATTTCAAATGGCACTTAGAGGCTTTTGCATCTGAACTCTTCATATGAAGAGTTCAGATGCAAAAGCCTCTAAATGCCATTTGAAATTTTCTTCAAAAATGATCATTTTTATCAAGCTTGTATATTTAAGTTCAGTGATTTCACTTAAATGGCAATGAAGATTACCTATTAATTGTTATTTAAGTGAAATTACTGAACTTGAATATACAAGTTTGATAAAAATCATAATTAAAGAAGAAAATTTCAAATGGCATTTAGAGGCTTTTGCATCTGAACTCTTCATATATATATATATATATATATATATATATATATATATATACCTGTGTGTATATATATATATATATATATATATAATAAAATATATAATAATAATAACAATAATAATATATATATATATAAATAAGAAATTACAGAGAGAGGGAGATGTAGGATGTCACAATTAGTTCTTCTAACAGAATGTTTGCAATTTTTGTCCAGCTCTGAATAGTATTGTCTTTTTACCATATTTTTGATCAAATAAATGCAGTATTAATGAGCACAAGAGTTTTTGTTTTTTTGTTCTCAAAAAGTTTTAAAAAACATAGCCACCTACTCAGCATCCCTATATCCTTCACATATAAAAACTTTTAAAAGCTCTTTTGAGCTCTTCCAAGTTGGATCCAGCAGCAGGATGTGATCTGAATTCTTCCTGTTTTCTGTTTGTTGTTTGTTTGTTTGTTTCTGTACAGGACGAGTCTCACTTCCTGAAGAACATGAAAACTGCTCGCTGTCGGGCGGCTCTTCCTCTGCTCAAGGTTTGCTGATTCAGGCTTATTTTAGGCATCTTTTATAGAGGTGAATTTTAAAACACTGCGGTTTGGTTGATCCAGGTTTAATTTATACATCGAACTCATCTGCACAAAAAAAAAAAAAAGATAATAATGCAGTGATGAAAAGCTGCTAATGAAAGATGTGTGATGAAACAGGCCGCTAAGAGAGTGATCCTGCTTTCGGGAACGCCTGCCATGTCCAGACCGGCCGAACTCTACACTCAGATCCTGGCGGTCAGGCCTTCCCTGTTCCCACGCTTCCATGACTTCGGCACACGCTACTGTGATGCCAAACAGGTGCGTCCATCTCATTACAGGTGTGTGTTCTTGATCAGATCTTCATGGTTCATGCACGCATACCCAGTTGTCCACCTCTGTTGCCATGGTTACTATGGCAGTGTGAGCGGAAACCGAAAATAATAATTTTATATTTGTACTGATATATAATAACAGAATTTTAGCCAAATTTTGCAGCCCTACTAACAAGTACAGCAAACCCGGATTATTTTTTACGGAGGCGTATTGCATTCACTTGAAGAAAAAAAAAAATCTGCTCTGTTTTTCTGAATTAACGAGTTAATTATCTCAGAATTACGAGATATTTTTTCATGGAAAATACGTTTTTGCTATGTTTTTCTGAATTAACAAATTAATTATCTCTGAATTACGAGATATTTTTTAAAATATAAAAAATGTTTGCTCTGTTTTTCTGAATTAACAAGTTAATTATCTCAGAATTTCGAGATATTTTTTAATGGAAAAAACTATTTGCTCTGTTTTTCTGAATTAACAAGTTAATTATCTCTGAATTACGAGATATTTTTTAATGGAAAAAATGTTTGCTCTGTTTTTCTGCATTAAAAAGTTAATTATCTCAGAATTACGAGATATTTTTCATGGAAAAAACGTTTTTGCTCTGTTTTTCTGAATTAACGACTTAATTATCTCAGAATTACGAGATAGTTTTTAATGGAAAAAACAATTTGCTCTGTTTAATTATATAACAATTAACAATTTGCTAAGTTAATTATCTCTGAATTACGAGAGAATTTTTCATGGAAAAAAGTTTTTGCTCTGTTTTTCTGAATTAACGAGTTAATTATCTCTGAATTACGAGATATTTTTTAATGGAAAAAAACAATTTGCTCTGTTTTTATGAATTAACAAGTTAATTATCTCAGAATTACGAGATATTTTTTCATGGGAAAAACATTTTTGCTCTGTTTTTCTGAATTAACGAGTTAATTATCTCAGAATTACCAGATAATTTTTCATGGAAAAAACAATTTGCTCTGTTTTTCTGAATTAACGAGTTAATTATCTCAAAATTACCAGATAATTTTTCATGGAAAAACAATTTGCTCTGTTTTTCTGAATTAACGAGTTAATTATCTCAGAATTACGAGATAGTTTTTAATGGAAAAAACAATTTGCTCTGTTTAATTATATAACAATAAACAATTTGCTAAGTTAATTATCTCTGAATTACGAGAGAATTTTACATGGAAAAAAGTTTTTGATCTGTTTTTCTGAATTAATGACTTGATTATCTCAAAAATTATAGGAGTAACTAATTAATTCATAAAAACAGGGCAAAAACTTTTTTTCCATTAAAAAATATCTTGTAATTCTGAGATAATTAACTCGTTAATTCAGAAAAATAGAGTAGATTCTGTTTCCTCAAGTGAATGAAATACGCCGCCTCCCTACTTTTTTATCGCACTTTAATTAGCAATTTTTAATCATGCAGCAGCCACTCATAGACCTGACTCAGGTTAGACTCCACATTGAATTTAACACGAATGAAAGCGAGGCTGTTATGGATAGTCAACATAGTATGGCTACAACTTAAACTGTTTTATGGAGTTTTTGTCATCTGAGAGTTGAGCAATCAGTATGTTGTTCAATTCAATCCATTGTAATTCATTCCCATCAAAATGTAAACATGGCACTGCCCAGGTTAAGTTGGGAAAAGCGCTGATCAGTGTGAAAAGGGTGTGTAGTGAAGGTGTATCTCTGCCTGCAGCTCCCGTGGGGTTGGGATTACTCCGGCTCGTCTCATCTGAGTGAACTCAAGCTTCTTCTGGAGGAGTCTCTGATGCTCAGACGGCTCAAATCAGAAGTGCTCTCTCAGCTCCCGGCCAAACAGCGGAAGGTGGTCACAGTGACCACAGACGGGGTCAACTCACGCACCAAAGCCGCTCTCAACGCCGCTGCCAAACAGCTCGCCAACGGATGCCGCAACGTGAGCCCAAACTGCTATACATCTCTGAAAATATGTTTTTTTAGGCCTGACAGAAAGTGACGATAACATAAATGCAGTAATATAGTATAAATAATACAGATGCATATACAGGTGAAACTCGAAAAATTAGAATATGGTGCAAAAGTTCAATTATTTCAGTAATTCAACTTAAAAGGTGAAACTAATATATTATATAGACTCATAACATGCAAAGTGAGATATTTCAAGCCTTTATTTGTTATAATTTTGATGATTATTGCTTACAGCTATTAAATCTTTTCACAATATTCTAATTTTGAATTTCGGGTTATATCTCACTTTGACTCTATATAATATATTAGTTTCACCGTTTAAGTTGAATTACTGAAATAAATGAACCTTTGCACGATATTCACATTTTTCGCCTTTCACCTGTGTGTATAACATGCAACCATACATTAATTCAGATTAGGAAAAAATGAAAACAGCAGGCAAGTATAGTCACACACACAAATAAATAAATAAATACAAAAGAAAAATGGAACATTAAAAAAAATTAAGATCAGACCTTAAAAAAAAAACAACAACAACAAAAAAGTCACATTTGAGAAAATTCTGTCATTATTTTCTTATTCTTCTTTTCTGTTCCACAGAACATTATAACAGCATATTGGTTTGAAACGACATGAGAGTGAATGAATAATGGCAGGATTTGTGTTGTTACCGATGAGCTTTTCTGTGTTCATGTGCAGAAGTCACAAGAAAAGGAAGCGCTCCTGGTTTTCTTCAGCCACACAGCAGAGGCCAAGATCAGAGCCATCATGTACGTTTCACTATCACTCCGCTTCATTCAGGTCCTTTATGGAGAAACATGCATTAATTTTATTATTAAGACTAGTTAGATGAGTCAAATTAAGCCATTGTAAAAATACATATTCTATATTAAAGGTTCTATATGCAACTTTTTTTTTTATAAAATGAATCCTTTTTTTATTGCCTGTGTTTGAAGGGGTTGTAATCACACATTGCAATGATCCACTTTTAAAAAAATTATAAAAACAATATAGACAAAATTACTTAAAATACTAAATTGAAAACAGAATATATTTATATCAAAGATACTAAAATACTAGTGTTTGAATGCATTCCCCAGGGAGTACATCTCAGACACGCTGGAGTGCGGACGAGAGAAGTTTCTGGTGTTTGCTCATCACAAACTGGTGCTGGATAGCATAACCAAAGAACTCGGTGAGAAGGTCTGTCCACATTTATTTCTTCCCACAAAAAACAAAAACAAAACTTCTGCAGACTTTAATTCGATTTATTTTAATGAATTCAAATTTGGTATAATACTTTTAATGGAGCTGTGACTTAAATGAGCTGAAATAGTATTTCTAATAATAAACAATATTTGTTCTCCATCCATGGAGTGATGCATATTAGAATAATGTCTGAAGGATCATGTGACACAGAGTAAAGATGCTGAAAATTAAGCTTAAAATCACAGAAATAAATTACATTTCACAATATAATCACATAGAAAGCAGCTTTTTTTAAATTGCAATAATATTTCAGTGTTTTACTGTATTTTTGTTCACATGAAGACACCCTTAATGAACACAAGAGACTCATAATTATAACAAACCTTTGGCCAGTAGTGTGCAGTGTGTATGGTATGCTGTCTTTATTTCTAGTCTAGAGTGTGTTTTAGTATTGTTTATTAAATTTATCAGATATCAGCCATGATGTGAAAATAATTAGTATTGACAAGAAATTCTATATCAGCGCATAAATAACCAAAATGCCTAATAAACGTTCAGGAGATGTAGAGCGAATTCTGACTTGTGTGTAATAGTTGAGTTTGATGTACAGTCAATCCAAAAATATATTCAACATTTCTCACATTATCACAGTTTATTCTCTATAGTTTTGATAATGGAATATGAGCAGAACTCAGAGTTATTAAATCAGTGGATATTTCACTTCTGTTGGACTCTCACACGTGAATTATGTTAAATATATCTGTTAAATGTAACTACACAATTAGATGATACCAGTTAAGCTCAACCAGTGAGCAAGCAATGCTTCATGTTGTTCAGTGTGTGTGTGTAAAAAGAGCATTAGCAATTACAGAAAACACAGAAAATCAGGTCAAAGCGTCTAAATAATATTTGCTCCTACATTTTTTCACTTTATAAAGTATCTTTGGGTATTAATATGTCACAGTTTACTTTATTTAGCTGGTCTCGCTTGCATAAATGAACTATAGTGTCCTGATATTAAAAATGATATTTGATGTCTGAGTAATTTTGTTTTGCCTGTATATGAGCACTAGTAGTGTGTTGACGTTGTTGTGTGTGTGTGCAGGGAATCAGTTACATTCGTATAGACGGATCGACGCCGTCTGCGGATCGACAGCAGTTGTGTACCAGATTCCAGTCTTCACAGAAGAGCTGTGTGGCGGTTCTGTCCATCACGGCCGCTAACATGGGGATCACGCTGCACTCGGCCGACCTCGTGGTGTTCGCTGAGCTCTTCTGGAACCCGGGAGTGAGACGCCAACAGATTCACAGGGTTCCCACACTCATCAGGGGAAGTTCACTTAAAAAAAAAACTTTTGCTGATAATTTACTCACCCCCATGTCATCCAAGATGTCCATGTCTTTCTTTCTTCGGACGAAAAGAAATTAAGGTTTATGATGAAAACATTCCTGGATTTTTCTCCATATAATGGATTTCAATGGGGTCCAAATGAGAGTTTCAGTGCAGCTTCAAAGGGCTTTAAATGACACTCTCCTGTTCGAACTCATTCATCAAAATGAGCACATCTTTTTTTTCGAGTCATTTCGTTCATTGAATTAACTAAATGACTCGAAAAAAGATTCGTTCATTTTGATGAGTTCGAACAGGAGACTCACGAACGCGCATCACAGAACAGAGCATTTGAGCGTGTAAAACTTCAACTGTTTTATTTATTTTTTAAATGAGCGATCGTTTCGCTTGATAAGACCCTTATTCATCGTCTGGTGTCGTTTAAAGTCCTTTGAAGCTGCACTGAAACTCTCATTTGGACCTTGAACCGTTTGGACCCCATTGAAGTCCATTATATGGAGAAAAATCCTGGAATGTTTTCATCATAAACCTTAATTTCTTTTCGTCCGAAGAAAGAAAGACATGGACATCTTGGATGACATGGGGGTGAGTAAATTATCAGGGCATTTTAATTCTGAATTGAACTACTCCTTTAAAACCGTGGCTTCGGGCCTGGAAAAGTCATGCGGAGATCTCGAATATCACATTGGCTGGAAATTGCAATTTGTGAATGCAAATTTTGCAAACTATTAAAATTGAAGGTTTTCAGTTCAAGCCATGGAGATTCACTGGTCATGAGATGTGGGAACCCTGAATTTAACTATTATACAACACCTCACTTTTAAATGTTTGACTTTTTTTGTTTAATTTAATTGCTGTGTGTTATTTTGATTTTGATAAAAATTAGTGCTGGTCAACGATTAATCGCATCCAAAATAAAATTTGTGTTTAACTTTTTTGTATCTATGAACACACATTGATGTATATATTTAAGAAAATGTGTTATTTATATATATACAAGTTTTATATAAATATATATATAACATGTATACATGTGTGTGTGTGTTTATATACACAAAATTATCATACAGTACACACATGTATATTATGTAAACACAATCTTTTATTTTGGATGTGATTAATCATTGCCCAGCACTAATAAATATCTTTTAATGTCAAGAATTTAGTATATGATGACCCTGATTCTCAGGTGACCTGTCGCATAATCTCTACCCGTAGAAACGGTTCCGGATAAAAGCCTCATCTCGAGTCGAAAAGCATTTAGTCTGAAACAAGCGCTCATGTGGGTTCAGAAACCCGGACCAAAAATAAATGTAATGATATGGAGAGTGCTGCCAGAACACTTATGAAACGTGTGTGTTTCCTTCAGGTCCTGATTCAGGCTGAGGACCGGGTGCACAGGATCGGACAGACCAGTAATGTGGACGTCCATTACCTGGTGGCTAAAGGCACCGCGGACGATCACCTTTGGTAAGGGCAGATCCTTTATTCCCGTTTCCCCTGCAAATATCAGGACATTTACACAAAACAAGCCTTCAGAACTGGAATGATTGAATTATTGGATTTGTTGTATTTTATTTGCTTCATAATTTGTGCAATAATAATTGTGTGCAATATATATATATATATATATATATACGATCCTAAAGAGTAGCTATATATAATAGTGTCCAGAAGTGATGTTCAAAGGGAATTCTTGTTTTTAATGGACTTACAAGATCCAAACCATCAAAATAAGAGGAAAATATTTTAAATATTACACTAAACTTGGTTTGATATTTATCTGACAAAATTATTTGGCTAAATAATAATTGGCTATAAAATTAAAAGGCAAACTACAGCTACAGTTTTTATTTTATTATGCAAAAAATAAATAAAAAAGGGCACTTTGACTACAACATAAGCAGTTATTACTATTCTGTTGGATCACTTGTTGTTGCATGTGTTCATAATTTCTTTGTATGACAGCCTGGCCAGAAATGATGTCAGCTCAATTTGTCATTTCATTGCGATATTATGACTAGTAAATCAATCGGCTTTAAGCACAACTACACTATGCTTACAAAATTTGAAATAATTTTTGATTAAAGTGTGACGATATAGATTTTCCTAGTCCGGACATCACTTTTTGCACACTACTGTACATATTAGATGCTGTTCATTTATTTTTTTACCATTTTAAATCACACTTTGTGCCCTAAATGGTTACTACAGTCTTAAATTTAGATTCAGATCATTTTGTCTGGAAAATAGTTAACTAAGTTATACATAGTTACACATGCATTTTTTTTCAAATTCACTGTTTAAAATTCAGTTTTGTTTCTGCAATGTATAGTTAATTTCAGTGTACGTGATGCCACTGATCATTGGTGTTTGCTTGTAGGCCCATGATTCAAAAGAAAATGAATGTTTTGGAGCAGGTCGGCCTGTCCGAATCAAACATTTCTGAGACGGCAGAATCTGCCAGCTTCCACAGCAAGGTTAGTGTCCAAACTTTCAGCATTTGACCATCAATAAAAACCATGTAGATTTCACTTCCACCATTTTCATTGAAATCACTGTGGAAAGCTTTAGCTTTTAGAATAATCAAAGAAAATATCTACATGATTATTGAATAGATGTTGTTCATTCTGAAACATGTCCTGTTTTCAACCCTCCTGCTGTTTGTCAGGACCCTCAGCAGCTGACCATCACAGAAATGTTTCAGCGGTCCTTCGATGAGGACGAGATGCTCAGTTTGATCGACCAAGATCAGTAAGAACAATAATTATTACATGAAATTAGACTAAATATTTGCTTTGGTTGAAAGCCAATCATTGGATTTGTTTTTGTCAAGTCCCTCACATTTGTATGCGGTAAAATAAAATAAAATAAAATAAAATAAAAAGGGCCAAAAATCAAACAGATCATAAAGTATCAAAGGATTTATCCAGACAAGAGCGTTTAATTCACAAGAGGATGTAAATGATTTCTGAGAGATGTATGACTGAAGATGAAACCACAAATCACTGGCTGTTTGTTGCACATCCAGATGCCTTCAGGTCAGCTCCAAACTGGTGGAGAACAAAAGAAAACTTTTACAAACAGGGTTATTAGTGTTAACAAAAACTAGAACAATAAACGATAAATTAAACATGAGCTAAAAGTATATATATAAACTTTTTAATATCAGCTACATTAAGGCAACATGTCTTATTTTCAGTTAAAGTTGAAGAACTAAAATAAACAAAACATTTATATAAACCAAAAACAAACAACAAAATGACCAAAAATTGTACTAAAATTAAAACAAATAACTGACATTTTTAAATAGTCTAATTCAAAAATATGAACAAATACTAGTATAATGATGATAAAATATACACTTTATTTGATTTACACAAGAACTGATTCTTTTAATGAATCTGTCACTGACTCAGTTGAATCATTTTAACGCTGGTTCTAATGAATGTTCTTGACGCCTCATCTTTACCTCTCCTCTTTTTGACAGATGATTGTGCAGATTTCAGGAATCTGTCATCAAAAGTGAAAGATATAATAAAGTTTATTCATAGTTCCAGTATAAAGTCACTGACTTTGTGTGATTAATGTTTATCTCGTTTCTGACGTGAGTTTGATCACTGATTCTTGAGACATGGGACAAAAAAAGACTTCAGAAATGAAATCTAACAATCAATAAATAAAAGTTTATGCATCAAGGAATTATTTCCGATTAATGTGTGTTTTACGCTTGGGTGCAAAAACCTGCCGCTTCCATGTTTCAGTTCCCTTGCTGTTTCTCAACACCAGATAAAATGCTGGTGAATAAAGTAGTGTTTATATTTGGTTGGTAATGGATTTGCTCTTGCAAGTTTCCAATAAAAAAAAAATGCAAAAATGCAAATTATATATATAAAAAAAGTTATTAAGTTTTTTAAACATAAAATGATGTAAACATATTGTAGTAAACCCCATGATGAACCTGTAAATGATCATGACTGGACCCTTTATATCTGACAGTTAATGCCAAAGTGGAAATGTTGACGTTTCCAAACCATATTTAATCTCATGCCTGAAGAATCTGTGTATAAACTTGTCCTTGATTGAACATCACGAGTCACTGAAACACAGACCTGTGTCCTGCAGGCTGGAGGCGGGCGTCTCGAGTGTGTCGGTCGCATCGGATGACACCGCGTGACTCTCTGTCGTCTCAGGGGGGATTTCTTCTTCAGCAGCTTCTGCATGTGGAGATCAACAGTAATCTTGACTTTTTCAAAATATTTTCATATTACTGTTGTAAATTATAATTATACTGTATAGTGAATATTTAAAAATAATTGTAATAAATTTAATTTTTCACTAAAATCAACGTTCAAACCCTGCAGCTTTTGACATTTAAAATCCTAGAGCTTTTATTTTGGCGGATTACTAGTGAAATGCTGTAAACTTCTGTCCACACAAATGTTACTGAAAGTAAATAAAGTGATCCTAGACATGTACTGTGACCCGAGTCGCTGTTAAACACTATTATAAGCTGCATGTGTGTAAATGTAACTCTGAAACACACAGTCAAACAGACTATATCATTAAATCACAGCCTTTGATTTGATTTTGATAATCACACTTAACTAAAATTTCAATGAATCGTGCAGCCCCATTTATTATTATTATTTTTCGCTTTTCATCAACTTGCTAAAGTAACAGTTCACCCAAAATCAGTCTTCTGTTATTAATTACTCACTTATTAATTCTCTATATGCAGTGTCAGGTTATAGACCATTTTGCAAGATGTAAACAGCACTGGTCCAGAAACACTTCCTGTTTTAGTTTGTAACTTAACTTAAACTTAAAGATGTTTGTTTAACTTTTTGATTCAGTTTTATATGTTCGGTTGGTTGTATTTTATCCCAGCTTTTGTGTAGTGTTAAAAAACTGAAACAGGAAGTGCTTCTGGACCAGTGTTTACATCTTGCAAAATGGTCTATAGTGATGGGCAAATATCAGAGGACAGGTTTGTAATCACACTAGGTTGCGTAAATAACGCCAATTTCTATTTTTAGACTTGTTTCTTCAATTCTGAACCTGTAGTGCTGGGCTCTGTCTGGTTCCTCGAGTCATCAAACGAAGGAGATCTTGAAGCTTGTAGATTCTTGAGCTCTGCAAAGCTCTCCTCCGTTTCTGTAGATCACAAGATTTCTTCTGTATTTTAAATCTGATGATGTGTTTACTGACACAAGGGCGGGGCAACCTGTCACTCACATGAGATCCACCAATAGCAAACCACAACCATCCAATCAATTCCCCACAGACAAAATCAAGCCCCGCCCTACATTTGTTCTTGTTTGAGGTCGATTTAAAACGTTATTTCTTACATATTACGTTAAGTAGAGTTTTATTCCCAGATGAAAACAGTTGATTTCGGTTTCTCAGTACAAACTTGTATCTTAAAGTTTCGGTCACCTAACGGAGGTGAAGCTGCGCCGTCGATGATCGCGCTCTCGGTCCCGATGTCTCCAAAGATGAACTTTATCTTCTGGTGCGCGTGCTCCATGTTGGAGGATCCGTGGATGGCGTTCTCCAGCATGTCTTTAGCAAAGCGCGCTCTCAGAGAATCTGGGGCCGTTTGTCTCGCCTCGCTGGGGTCCGTCGGCCCCATGGCCGCCCTCCACTCCTCCACTGCGTTCTCCTTCGTCAGAACCATCATTGTACATGGGCCACTATAGAAAAATTAACCATGTCTTATCTTAGCGTTTCACATGACGCTTACCTGCTAATCTTAATGAGCTGCATGGACACTTAAAGGAGTAGTTCACTTTTAAAAAATCTTCTGCTGATCAAACTCACCCCCATGTCATCCAAGATGTCTTTCTTCAGTCGAAAAGAAATGAAGGTTTTTGATGAAAACATTCCAGGATTTTCTCCATATAATGGACTTCAATGGGGACCAAACGGTTCAAGGTCCAAATGAGAGTTTCAGTGCAGCTTCAAAGGGCTTTAAACGACACCAGACGATGAATAAGGGTCTTATCTAGCGAAACGATCGGTTATTTCAAAAATAAATAAAAACGTTTAAGTTTTATAAGCACAAATGCTCACCTTGCTCTGTTCTGTGATGCACGTTCGTGACTCTCCTGTTCGAACCCGTTCATCAAAATGAATGAATCTTTTTTTCGAGTCATTTCGTTCTTTGAATCAACCAAATGACTCGAAAAAAGATTCATTCATTTTGATGAACGGGTTCGAACAGGAGAGTCACGAACGTGCATCACAGAACAGAGCATTTGTGCTTATAAAACTTAAACGTTTTTATTTATTTATTAAATGAGCGATCGTTTCGCTTGATAAGACCATTATTCATTGTTTGGTGTCGTTTAAAGCCCTTTGAAGCTGCACTGAAACTCTCATTTGGACCTTGAACCGTTTGGACCCCATTGAAGTCCATTATATGGAGAAAAATCCTGGAATGTTTTCATCAAAAACCTTAATTTCTTTTCAACTGAAGAAAGAAAGACATGGACATCTTGGATGACATGGGGGTGAGTAAATAATCAGCAGAAGTTTTTTCAAAAGTGAACTACTCCTTTAAGTGATGTTTAATGCTCACCGACACATGTAATCCACCAGCTGGCTAAAGAAGGGTTTGTCCCGGTGCTCTTTATAAAACTCCTCTGCCATCTCTCTGGACAGAACCGTGTCCTTTAAAAGGGAAATGGAGAATCCTCTGGCCTGAATCTCCTCCAGGATTTCCTCTGATATAAGCAGAAACGAACAGCGAGTTATGACGTTTACCCTCGTTATTAATATTCTTACAATTCAATTTCACGTACTGCCGTTCAAAACTTGTCAGAAAGAAGTAAGAAATTAATACTTGTATTCAGCAAGGATCAAAAGTTAGATTAAAGACATTTATAATGTTGCAAAGGATTTGTATTTCAAATAAATGCTGTTCTTTTGAACTTTAAATTAAATAAGGAATCCTGGGGAGTTTCCACAAAAATATTAAGCAGTTTAAGCTGTTTTCAACATTAATCAGAAATGTTTTTTGAGCATCACATTAGAGTGATTTCTGAAGGATCATGTGACACTGCTGAACATTCAGCTTTGGATTTACAGAGCTAAAATCCCTCAGTGGTGTTCAGGGCTACTGCTGAAACCATACCTTTGCGTTCGGTGTGGGGTTTAATGACAGCGAGCGTGTCCTCTGGTGGGAAGAAGAAGCCGATCTCGTTCTCCGCCTCGTCTGAGCTTCTGCTGCCGTGAAGCTGGTTAATACTGGAGTTCACATCGCTGAACTGAGCTCGCAAACTAGAGAGAAACCACAGAGAGTTGTTCACAACCACTACCGGCCCTCAAGATGCCTTCAAATAAAACTAAATACACTGTAAAAAATAATATTTGAACTAATTCCCTCAACACATGCCATTTTTATTTTAAAAAACAGGTTTCGCATAGTCTAGTAAAACCTGGAAAAATGAGCAATTTGAAAAGCCTGATTTCTAGACCTGGAAAAGTCATGGAATTTAGTAAAATCTTGAATATTTCTAAAACAAATATAAAATATTAATACTAAAATATTCTATTGGGAAGAATTTGCTGTGGAATTGCTATTTGTGAGTTTAAAAAATCTGGAATCACGAATGTGTAATTCACAAAACAAAAATGTAAATCCATTAATAATAGAAATGTAAATTCTGAAAAAAAAGTTATTTAGTTATTGAAACTGCTTCTTTAATTTTATTTGTAATTTATTTTAATTTTATTTTATTTTAAATGTAAATTATTTTAATTAATTGTTTAGAATTATTTAATTGAATTATATTAAGTAAATGTTGTTATTATAAATTTAATTTAGAATATTTATTTAAATATTGAATTAAATTAATTTACAATTCCACGCCTAGTTTCTGTAAATGAAAATGAGCCACTTTTTCTATACAGCAGCAGAAGTGCCAGAAATATCTTTGGGCACCTTAAAATATTGCTTCAGAGAGTTGCTTATATGATACATAACATGATATGATGTACAATAACACATTACGTTGAGCTGGAACATTTAGACGAGGGAAACCTGAATAAAAGACACCGGTTCACCTGTTAGGTTCTTCACTTTTAGCCTGGACGGGGTCTTTGGGTCCCAGGATGTTCCTCCAGTGTTCCACGGCTCCTTGCTTTACTAGCGCTAATGCTAACACAGGCCCGCTGTGAACCACAGCAGAACAGAGACTCTTCGTTACACCGGGACCACTGTAATTCTTCTTCTGGCTTCTTTATATCATTATATAGATAGATAGTACTGTATGCACATAACTACGTGGCCAAAAGTACAATTAAGCTTAAACTGAAGATATGAATACGTTTAGACTCCTTTTTCGTTAGAGAGCAATTCCATTAGCATCCATAATTCAGATTCAGCATGAATACTATATTCATACCTGCAAAAATTCCTCACCTCTAGGCAAATCTAAGAACTTTTTATCTGTCAGAGAGTGAATTTGTATTTCCATTCAGACTAATTAAATATGTAGTGGTGTTGACTCTTCTAGTCTTTTATATTTAAAATTATTTTAATACTAATACGTATATTATATAAGTTATCTGAAATGTGAGGTTTATCATTTTTTTTTAAAAAAAGTTAAATTATAGTGTTTACAGGCAATTTTACAGATTAGGATTTTTTTAATTTCACTTGATAAGACCTTAATTCATCGTCTGGAATCGTTTAAAGCCCTTTGAACAGTTTGTAGTTTGCACTGAAACTGTGTTTTGGACCCCATTGAAGTCCATTATATGGAGAAAAATCCTGGAATGTTTTCATCAAAAACCTTAATTTCTTTTTGACTGAAGAAAGAAAGTCATGGACATCTTGGATGACATGGGGGTGAGTAAATTATCTGCAAAAGTTTTTTTAAAGTGAACTACTCCTTTAAAGGGATACTCCATTTTTTTTTTTTGGGGGGGGGGGGGGGGGGGGGGGGGGGGGGGGCTCATTTTACAACTCCCTCAGAGTTAAACCGTTGAGTTTCACCGTTTTCAAATCCATTCAGCCAATTTTCTGATATTTATAAGAATATCAGTAACCAGACAGTTTCTGGTCTCATTGTCTTCCATAGTATATTTTTTTCCTACTATGGAAGTCAATGAGACCAGTCTGGTTACTGATATTCTTCTAAATATCAGAAAATCGGCTGAATGGATTTGAAAACGGTAAAACTCGACTGTTTAACTCTGAGGGAGTTGTAAAATGAGCCTATTTCCAAAAAAAAAAAAAAAAAATGGAGTATCCCTTTAAGTGCACCATGTAGCACAGGTCTGTCATATGTCAATTATAATGAGAACATTATATATAATTGTGTTTGGATGTGGCTTTTAATGATGAGACTTGTTTTTGTAATCAGGCTCTCAAAATTATATAAAACTTTGGATTTAGATTTATCAACCAATGTCTCGGTTATCGGCTTTCAAATGTAAAGATTTATCAGTTAGCGGACAATTTTTAAATCGGTGCATCCATAATTTATTGATTTGACATCTAAAAAATTAGACATGCTCAAATACGCTTGTGTATGCTGATTTCCAACTATAAAACTCAATCTGAACTTCGCTTTTCCTTGTATAATGGAACTTGATTGGTTGTAAACCCATTGTAAAACTACAAGAATAAGCTACATTGCTTGGCTATAATTCCAATTATTATTAATAATGCATGCAACTATTTGTTGAACATTGGTGTCTTTTATCATTTCACTGTTGTGCCGTTTTTTGATTCAGCACAGTGATGTAGAGTGTGTGTGAGCTGACCTGGTCATGTTGTGGAGTAAACTGGGGAAGTATTCCTCCTCTACATGAGAGCTGTAGAACTGTCTGACCTGATCCTCCGACAGCATGATCTCTTTCTGCATGGCCACTGTGAAACCTGCTTCATGGATCCTGGCCAGAATCTCCTCTGCAAACACATTTCATCTCACACCATTTATTCCTGATCGTAAGTGCTCTGATTTACACACATCTACTTGTCTTAAAAACTACAAAATAACAACTGTGCTGGTATTGTTAAAGGTGCAATAGGTGATCTGGGACATGCTAACTTTATTGAAAGTATTGTTTGCCTGCCATTGACGCTCAGTCGGCACAGCGTACGTGAACGCGCTGAAGAAGACGAACGATGGTATGGAAACACACGTTGACTGACAAGGAACACATGCTTTCGTTTGATTCGAACCTAATGCAATGATTTAATGAATATTAAATGGTCCTACACCTTCCACAGACGATACTAAAAAAAAAAACATTGTTATCGTCGGAATTTGAGGAGACTTTCAACCGGCATTACAAAAAAAAATTATTACACCTTTAACTTAAATTATTAGAAATTGTTTTCTTTAATTAAAATAAAGCTGGTGAATATTAGGTGAAAAAAATTAAACTTACAAAAAAATGAGAGCACATTACAAAATTACTAAAACTTAAAGTAAAATATTAAAACTAATTGTAAAATAATATACACTAAAATAAGAGAGTTTAATATAGAGAAAATATAAAATAAAGGCTATTTTAAAGGGGCTATATATGTAAGAATTGTCATGTATTAACCATTTCAGATCAGCCAATTTGTGAACTAGTAAAGAAACTTAACAAAACACTTTCCTAGACTTCCTAGGTTGTCTATGAAAGCCTGTAGACTGATTTTCTATGAAGGAATCGGGACGTTTTTGCTAGGCCATGCATAAAGGATTGATTACTTAATAATCAAACTATCATGACAGTGTCACTTTAATCTGTCGACATGATGCCCGTGTATCTCAGATCTGCTGCAAACATCCACATCTTTCTGAACTGCTGTTTTCTCACCACGAGTGTTTATTTTGTTATTGAGAGTAGCAAAATTGTGCACATTTTGAGGATGTTCATTAACAGTATATCGCTGCGAAAGTAACTTCTCCTTTCTTCTCATACACTAGACGTCACCTTGGGGTTCTAAGCATGCGTCAAAACCGCCGCCATCTTGGAACAGGGGTCTTGTCATAGGAAGTAGCTAGGTAACGCTGCTATCTCTGCCTTCACTTTGAATTCATTGATGGTGGCAGACTTTTGGGCAGCGTATGATGTTCACGGATGAAATCTGAACTAGGAAGAATGTTTAAAAAAAAATTTTTTTTTTTGGAATCAATGAAAAATACATGTCTGACCGTTGGAACAAACGAGAAAAATCGCATTTATGGTGATTTTATTTCCGTTAGACCGGTGTCTACATTGACGCTGATGCATTAAAGTGGAGGGGCTCCCCTGTTTCAAGATGGCGGCTCTATTGACGCATTCGTTCCAATGAACTGCCGTAGCCAAGGTGATGTCTAGTGTCTATGTCTATGTCTACTTCTAAGCAAAGAACGAAAAAGATCTTCACCGTGAGTTTATCGGTTCATAGCGGTCAACCCTCCCGTTTTTTCCGGGTTTCTCACGAATTTTAGCTCTTTTCCCGTTTTAGTATTTTACAGTAAAATATCCCGTATTTTTACGCTCTGATTGTGTGAGACGTAAGCTCGGACAGATTCCGCTTGAAGTCGACACACTGGCTGCGTGGCGTGTCCGTTTTTATTTCGGCTCTCTAATGTTAACAGATTAGAGCTTGCACACTGCCTGTGTGACGCACTCCAGAAAACGCGTGCATGCTAGAAATAGAACTGACGCCTATTTTTCACACAAGCGTATTGAAAGCGTTTCCAGGCAAAAATAAATAAATAAATAGAAAACTACGTTTATATGTCATTTTGTACACGAATACATATTAATAAATTACATTTTGATGTTTGAAAGTCTAGGTTTTTACATAAATTCAGATATCAATGTAATTTAAAACAAATAATAATAATAATTATCGATTTTCGAATATTGCCATTATTTTTGCCTATATATAATTTCATGTCATTTTTTTTAAACAATCGAGTCCTATATATATATATATGAAGAGTTCAGATGCAAAAGCCTCTAAATGCCATTTGAAATTTTCTTCTAAAATGATCTTTTTTATCAAGCTTATATATTCAAGTTCAGTAATTTCACTTAAATGACAATTAATAGGTAATCCTCATTGCAATTTAAGTGAAATTACTGAACTTAAATATACAAGCTTGATAAAAATGATCATTCTAGAAGAAAATTTCAAATGGCACTTAGAGGCTTTTGCATCTGAACTCTTCATATATATTATATTCATTTGTTTCTTATGCTCTTAACAATGTGATTACATGAAGAAGAAAAAAAAAAACGTTCTGGGCCTCAGGAGGATATTAGGCTACAATAACAAGTGTGTCTTCTGAGCGACAGTCCACCATCAGGCTAAAAATGATGAGAACACAATCGGGCTATACTGTTGTGGTATCGCTGCAAATATGAACTCTAACCACCGATTCTTCACATGCTCGTCCCTGGTAAATGAAAACAAAGTGGCTGAACTATCTTTGCATTGCAGCGTCTTCTCGACATGATGCTATGATGAAGTATTTGAATGTGTAGACTTCAAGTTTACACTTCGTCTGCGCGCGGCCAGTGTGTCTCTACGTCACGACGAACCAGCTAATGACTCGTTTCAAAAACAATTCATTTCATAGACTCAGAGTCGACTCTCCCTTTCGAAAGACAATAACTTTATATACGGTGCACTTTCAGATATAAATCTTTGCAGGATGTTTTCATTCACTTAGAGCTATAGTCCACACCAAAAATCCATGATAGGGGCTCTTTAATAATACTATATTCAAATATCACTGAGATGGTATGGGAATGATGTCGAGACCAATAAATACCATATATGTAGGCCGACTCACCTGAAAAGTGTATTATTGTGGCTTTGTGTGAAACAAATGAGTGTCTTCAAACTTTTAATAGGCAGTGTATGTTAGTGCTTCAGTGAAGGTACTGTAGGAGTATCTGTCTGACTCTGCACCCACGGGGCCGCAGTTCTGTGCGTGTGAACGTAATGTTGGCACATGCCTCTGTTTTCCCTGGCAGCGTCTGGGCGGATGAGCGCCAGCGTCCTCTCCACATGCTCCTTTTCCGGCCCGGCCCGCTCCGAGCTCGAGCCCGCCATCGCCATCCTGAAGTTCGGGAAGAAGAAAGCCAGCTCCCTGCTGGCCTGCTCGCTGTCAGAGCTGCCATGTAGAGCGTTCGAAAGGGTCTCGGTCCCGTACTGAGCCCGCAAGCTGAAGAACAGACAACGGCCGGAGAGAGGGAGGTCAGCAGGGATGGATGGACGGAGAAACGGAGAAATGGAGAAAGAGAAGAGCAGATGGTCTCACTGCTGGGGGGAGGCAAGAGTCCACACAGGATGTGTTGTGCTAAAACTGTTAGTGCTCAAATCTGTGAGCACAATATGGAACGTCAACTCCCTCGTATCACTGTTAAAGTATGTTTCCTTACAAAATTACACTTTACACACATCAGGGAATCACTGAGTCTGTATGCAAGGCCTACACAGAGAGACAATGTCATTTGTAAATGTATAAATAATGCAACAAAATCAGTTTTAGAATAATAATTTACTATGGAAAAATATATAAAAACGAACTATTTTCAAAGGAAAGCATATAATAGTATATTACATTTCTTCTATAGTCTTATCCAAATTTTTTAAACTTATTTTTAGGCAGTTATATATATATATATTAGGGCTGTGCAAAAATTAATTGCGATTAATCGCATCCAAAATAAAAGTCTGTGTTTACATAATATATTTGTGTGTGCTGTATATAATTATGTTGTATATATAAATACACACACATGCATGTATATTTTTAAGAAAATGTGTCATTCATATATAAAATATTTATATTTATATAATATAGATTATGTATTTATAAATATGTACAGAATTTAAGCGCAAATAATTCTTAAATATATACATGCATGCATAGGTATTTATATATACAAAATAATTATATACAGCACACACAAATATATTATGTAAACACAGACTTTTATTTTGGATGCGATTAATCGCAATTAATTTTTGCACAGCCCTAATATATATATACTAATTAATATTATAATTTTTGTCATTTTTATATTTTAATTTTAGCTTTAATCTTTTTTTATGTGCTTTTGTCAGTTTAATTTATTTATATTTTATTTTTATTACTTGAACTTGAACTTATTTAATTTCCGTTAGTTGACAAGGTAACGTTTTTAAGTTTTTTAAGTTTTTATTTTTAAGAAAATGTGTCATTCATATATAAAATATTTATATTTATATAATATAGATTATGTATTTATAAATATGTACAGAATTTAAGCGCAAATAATTCTTAAATATATACATGCATGCATAGGTATTTATATATACAAAATAATTATATACAGCACACACAAATATATTATGTAAACACAGACTTTTATTTTGGATGCGATTAAACGCAATTAATTTTTGCACAGCCCTAATATATATATATACTAATTAATATTATAATTTTTGTCATTTTTATATTTTAATTTTAGCTTTAATCTTTTTTTATGTGCTTTTGTCAGTTTAATTTATTTATATTTTATTTTTATTACTTGAACTTGAACTTATTTAATTTCCGTTAGTTGACAAGGTAACGTTTTTAAGTTTTTTAAGTTTTTAATAATAATAATTTACTAGAGAAAAATATATAAAAGACAAAAATTTTCAAAGGAAAACATATAATAGTATATTACATTTCTTCTATAGTCTTATCCATTTTTTTAAACTAATTTTTATTAATATTATGAATTAGTTTATTTGTCATATTTATATTTCAATTTTAGCTTTTCAGTTTGATTTATTTATATTCCATTTTATTACTTTAACTTATTTAATTTTAGTTAGTTGACAACGTAACGTTTCTAATTTTCCGTTAAATTCTAAGTTTTTACGTCTCAATCTTTCATATTAATCTAATATTTATATTTTACTGCAGATTGAAACAATCCATAATAGTTTTAGTTAACAATAACCATCTAGATGTTGTTATTTTTTGCATTCTGACATTAAATGGAAAAAAAAAAAGACAAATAAATGAAAAATGAAAATCATCCTTTGTGGACTATTCATTTATTCTGTATATTTAAAAAAAAATTTAATAATTAAATATTTATTTTAAAAATTACATTTTTTTAATAAAAAATAAAATAAAAAAAAATTTAAATTAAAATAAAATAAAAATTCAATCATAAATGAAATTCAGCTCAGACAATTCCTTGATAAAATTTATATTAAAAACATATTTTTGAGTGAATTTTTTTCACTATATGAAATTTGTCAGCGAGACTGCTTATGTTCATCAAAGTCTATACTGTATATTTGTCTTCCTGTGAATGAGGTACCTCTCTGGCTGATTGGTCCTGGCCTCTTCCACATCCGGTGGACCGATGAATTCCCGCCAGGCTGGGATGACGTCCTCACGGCCCTCCGTCATAGAAATGACCAGGACATGCGACGGCCCGCTCGACATAAATTGGATGAGTTCCTGAAAGTAAGGCTGGAAGAACACGCAAGCACACACACCCCCTTTACATGACACACTGGACATGCTGCCATTACACACCATCAGCCAAAATATTAAAACACATGCTATTTTTAGACTTTAACCGAAGCTCCTTCATTTACCTCTGCTGCTTTGTGTCGATAAAAGCCTTCAGCTTCTGCTTTACTCAGCGTTCTCTCCTCGTGGGCTAAAATCACAAAACCTGCATCCTGAATCTAAAAACAAAAATCATATAATATGCATTCAGGAGTACATTTTTAGCTGTTTATTTGTGTAGAAAGCTTATAGGATCATATTAATATAAGCAACTTAGAGGGACAGTTCACCGTAAAATGAGAATGAAGTCATCATTTACTCACCCTGGTGTTGTTCTAATGCAGTCTTTCTTTATTGGACGACAAAATGAGAATATTTTAAAAAGGTCACGCTCACGCTTGTCATCTTGCTAATAGCAGTGAATAGTATGGAAGCTTGTTTCCGCCATAGAATGAAAAAAATAAAAGGTAATTGCGACTTTTTATCTGACAATTCTGACTTTTTTTCTCACAATTGCGAGTTTACTTCTTAATTATTTCTCTGAATTGCGAGATAAAGTCAGAATTGTGTGAAATAAAGTCGCAATTGTGAGATATAAAGTCAGAATTGTGAGATATAAACTATTCTGAGGGGAAAAAGTTAGTCTTTTTTTCCCCTTTGAATTGGCCTGATAAGTCGCAATTGCGAGTTTTTATCTCACAATTCTGAGAAAAGATGTCAGAATTTTGAAAAAATAAACTCGCAATTATGTGTTATAATATAAAGACAGAATTGCGAGATGTAAACTAGCAATTGTGAGAAAAAGTCAGAATTGTGAGATAAAAAGTCGCACTTCTGACTTTTTGTCTCACAATTGCGAGTTTATATCTCGCAATTCTGACTTTATTTCTCAGAATTGCGTGATATAAAGTCGCAATTGCAAGATATAAAGTCAGAATTGTGAGAGAAAAAGTCGTACTTCTATGTTTTTTTCTCAGAATTGCAACTTTATATCACCCAATTCTGCCTTTATATCTCGCAATTCTGACTTTATATCTCGCAATTCTGACTTTATATCTCGCAATTCTGACTTTACATCACCCAATTCTGACTTTATATCTCGCAATTCTGACTTTATATCACCCAATTCTGACTTTATATCACCCAATTCTGACTTTACATCTCGCAATTCTGACTTTATATCATGCATTTCTGACTTTATATCACACAATTCTGACTTTATATCTTGCAATTGCGACTTTATATCACGCAATTCTGAGAAATAAAGTCAGAATTGAAAGATATAAACTCGCAATTGTGAGAAAAAAAGTCAGAATTGTGAAAAGAGAAAAAGTCGTACTTCTATGTTTTTTTCTCAGAATTGCAACTTTATATCTCTCTATTCTGACTTTATATCTCGCAATTCTGACTTTATATCACCCGATTCTGACTTTATATCTAGCAATTGTGACTTTATATCTCTCTATTCTGACTTTATATCTCGCAATTCTGACTTTATATCACACAATTCTGACTTTATATCTTGCAATTGTGACTTTATATCACGCAATTCTGAGAAATAAAGTCAGAATTGCAAGATATAAACTCGCAATTGTGAGAAAAAAAGTCAGAATTGTGAGATAAAGTCACAATTATTTATTTTATTTTTTTATTCAGTGGCGGAAACAAGCTTCCATAGTATAGCGACCAGCAATAGACCTTATTCAGAGCAGCGCCATGACAGGTATGAAAGTGTTTCCAATGGCATCCGCTGTAAAAAGCTGAATAAAGCGGCTCAATTTTCCACAGCTTACATTGTCAGGACTTTTTTGTCAACTGAAATGTCTTGGAAAGATATTTTTCCAGTGTTTCATGAGCAGAACAATCCGAAAACACATTAAATAACAGTACAGCCCATTGAAGAGATGCGTGTCTATCCCTCACAGCCTCGCTTTCATTCTCATTAAAAATCAAAGATGGCGCTGCCGTGAATAAGGCGTATAAGCTTTAAAAAAAATACACAGAATGATCCCATGCAATACGTAGCTTATATATGCATTATTTTAAACGTAATTTAAGTTTGATTTCACCAAACCCAATCATAAACCCTCAGAACACTTGTTGCATGATCATTCTGTGATACTTTTGCATATTTTTAAAGCTTTTTTATTTACTGCCATTATATGGAGTTAAATTACAAAATTCTCATTTTGCAGTCCATAAAAGAAAGAAGAGCCTACTGCATTATAACAACACCAGGGTGAGTAAATGAGGACTTCATTTTCATTTTAGGGTGTCCCTTTAAAGAAAAAAAATCTGTTATCATTTCTCAACAAAAAACAGCATACAGGTTTGAAACAACAAGATGACCAGTAAACAATGACCGAACTTCCTGTCCCTTAAACTGAGCTCTTACCTTCATAATAATCTCGTCTGCTTTGCCGTGTGCCACCACATCAGGCTTTATTATTGCCACTGTGTAAGACTCATTATCAGCAGCTACAAAAAACACAAAACCAGTGTGGGTAAATCCAGAAAACAGGAGAAACTACAATTAAACACGATGAAGGAAAGATCATTACCACTCAGATCTTCATCATGTGGGTTATCCTCAATGTCACCATTCACCTCTTCTTCAGTTAAACCTTCATCTTTCACCTGGAGTGACGGATGAAACCAAATGTCATCTTTCATGACATTAATCTTTGTGTGCTGAATTACTAATAGGAATAAAACATGATTACATTCATTGAAGATGATGCCCTTTTCTGTGCAGAACGTACCATACATATCCTAGGGGGTATATCCTTTTTACATCATTTTCTTAAAACTTTACTGTATACACTACCGTTCAAAAGTTTTATATCGATATGATTTTTTATGTTTTTAAAAGAAGTGTATTCTGCTTACCAAGGCTGCAATTATTTGATTAAAAAAACCAGTAATATTGTGAAATATTATTACAATTTAAATCAGCGGTTTTCTATGTGAATATACAGTGAAGTGTAATTTATTCCTGTGATCAAAGCTGAATTTACAGCATCATTACTCCAGTATTCAGTGTCACATGATCCTACAGAAATTATTATAATATGAGGCTCAAGAAACATTTATGATTATTATCCATGTTGAAAACAGTTTTTTTTTACATTTTTATTTCAGGATTCTTTGATGAATAGAAAGTTCAAAAGAACAGAATTGATCTGAAATGGAAATTAAGCTTTTGTAACATTAATCACTACCATTCAAAAGTTTGGGGTCAGTCAGAATTTATTTTTTATTTTTGGGGGGAAAGAAATTAGAAAGTACTTTTATTCATCAAGGATGAGTTAAATTGATCAAAAGTTACAGTAAAGATTATATTTTAAATAAATGCTGTTCTTTTGAACTTTCTGGTACACGGAAAATGGCACACGACTGTTTTCAACATTGAAAATAATAATTGATGTTTTTTGAGCATAAAATCAGCATATTAGAATGATTTCTGAAGGATCATGTGACACTGAAAACTGATGTGTAATCAGCAACAGTAATGATGTGGAAAATTCAGCTTTCAAATTACATTTTAAAATAGAAAACAGTCATTTTAAATTGTCATAATATTTCACAATATTACTGTCTGTCATTTCATTTGTTTGTTTTTTTCATCAAATAAAGCAGCCTTAATTGGTGAACATAACAAATCTTACTGATCTAAAACTTTTGACCGGTAGTGTATATAAACTTATTATATAATATGGATGATATCAATGCATTATTCAGCAAGCAGTAGTTTCTGTGATGCGTATTACACCTCGTACCGGACCACATTTCCACCATTTCATCCCATTTCTAGTTTTGATGGGGATTCAGGCAATCCCCACAGTAAAGAGGTCAGGTGTGTGAAGTAACTCACCGCCCTGCGAGCGACCCCGTGTTCTAGAACGCTCTTCTCGTTGTTCAGCTCTTCCTGTATCGTCTTCTGCAGGAGAGGAGAGTTCGGTCCCCGCATTACTGACACGAGCTGCCCACCCTAAACACACGCACACACACAGCCTTAACATGGCATACTACAGGAAAAGGCCATGCCACTTTACACAACACCACATATGTGAAATTTAAGCCTGTTTTAGGAACATTTTTCGCATTCTATGCATTATTTTTATGACAATTAAAGGGATAGTTCACCCAAAAAAAACAAAAACGTATGGGTTTGCAGTAAAGAAATATTTACGGAAAAAAAACTTGAATAGTCCTAAAAGCAGGATCGCACAGTATTTTTTTCTTCTTTCATTCATTTTGGGGTGAATATTTGCTTGCATGTGTCCTTATTTACAGTTTTTCTCAGTCGCTTTGGTGCATTTCTCACATCACTATTTACATTTGCACAACAGTTAATGCAGTTCTCAAAACAATTAGTACAAACTCCAAAACTTAAGGCGGGCGTACACGGTGCGATTTTTTGCTGTTTTACGAGCTCGCCGATGATTTTTTTCACTCGGGGGAAATCGCGTGTAAATCGGTTATGCTCGCATGTCGCGGCTCGTATCGTGTGCGAGGTAGATACGAGCTGAGCCGAGCACCTCTCGACCTCCCGATAATTTTTAAGCATGTCGAAAAAGTTCGGGAGCTGTCGGCTTGCATTCGTGAGGTGTATGCGGTTGAATGAGCCGATTTGTCAATCTATCTGAATTTGACCAATCAGCAGCTTAGGAAATCCAGAGAAGAAAGACGAAAATGGTGTGGACTACTAGAAACACTGCTTTAATTAATGTTTTCATGATGACTTTGTGAAAGGTTAACTAAACAGCATCTGCCGTGTTCCTACTGGCCAGTATTTGGCATATTTCATTCTGAAACAACTGTAGGCTATGATATTGTTTTTGATAGTGCTATAGCTACATTTCTTACAGATTCTCACATTACGATGATCATTACGTTTGCATGTTCCTAAAAGCAATTACAGTTTGTCTGCAGCCTAAGCTTTTTTTATTAATGCCGACAGAACAATGTTGCCAGATATTGCTACGAAAAACAAGCAAAAACTAACAAAAACAAAGAAATTATATAAATATCCAAAATAAGTTCAAAGCTTGTGTTTTGAAAATAAGATAAATATATTAGGAACCACTTTAATAACTTCCTAAAGTGTGACATTAATCCAAAAAACGAGTCCAGATACTGTCACCTTTCCATTATGTGGATCTGACAACACGGGATCTGGCACCCGCGCCCTCACTCACAACGCGCTCAAGCTCACTCAAGCCCCGTTCACGGCGATAGCTTCTCGCAGCAAAATGAATTGCAAACTCTCACACATGAGGTGGATTAAACGGCTAATTAAAGAGAGCTTGAAATTTTATTTATGAATGTGTAGCCAACCGTAACTACGTTTTTTAACTCATTCACACACACACACACACACACACACACACACACACACAAGGGTGACCGGACGTCCTTTTCCCGGTGCTGAAAACGAGCATATAGAAAAATAATCACGGCTTGAATCAATATTTTATATGCAGTTATTCGAGTTTTTAGGGCGGAACTTCGTGCGATTTCTTCGGAATTTAGCAGGTCGTAAAATCGTGCCGTATATCACTGCCTCCGTACGATTTTTGGATAAACTCACTCGTAACGTGTGCCTGGACATACGATCTTCCGACCATCAGAATTCGTACCGTGTACGCCCGCCTTTAGTTGATAACCTGCAAAAGTGTGTCACCTGCTCAAAATGGATAACTCATTCATCAAAAGCAAGTATTCATGTCATTGAAAGTGTCAGTGTCGTCATGATGAAAAATCCTAACACCAGTGTTTATGAACAAAGATAGTCAAATGGCTTTGTCATGTTTTCATTATGACAGTGTACTCTGTCAGTGTTTGCCAATGCAAAAAAGTCAGATCTTGGTGACACTATACCTGAAAATGCTCAAGACAGTCCTATAAACTATTTGCACAGCCATTTGAAAACTACAGTAAAGTTTCACATTACTGTTTTTAGTGAGGTACAAGACACTGAATATGTATGTTTCACATTTTTACTGCATAGTCTTTGCCATTCTAGTTTGTTCAGAGCATTGTGCAAAAATATAAAAAAAATACACCCTTATTTACAACAAACAAACTCTCTTTGGGTAGATCGGTGCACAACTGTAAACAATATCACAGTACATATTGGAACTGAACATACAACATACATATACTGTAAATCATTCATGCACATCTCCTCTCATCAGTGAAAGCTGCGAGAAATTGATCAATTTAGGATAAAAAAGGGTTTTTTAAAGATAAAAAAAAATTGCTTGACTGATTTTGACAACTAGTTTAACATTTTTGTATGTGATGACTCAAGCCATGAAATGAGGACTATTAGTTTTTATATAGAAATGACTATTCAGCATTCACAAGTATAGTTAATTTGGACTGATATGACATAAGCAAATGCTAATGTTATAAAACAGAAGAGAGTTGTATGAAAGCAATTGATGCATGTCCAAAAGCATTTGCAATTTGTTGGAAGGAATGAGAAACTGCTACTATGATGTGCACAAATGACAAAAAGTTGTGGCGGTTGAACTAACTGTTGTGGAAAGTGAGAAATGCACCAAATCGACTGAGAAAAACTGTAATAGTTAATAGGTTGCTGATTTTAATTTAGAGTTCGAATTTGTAGTACGTAAGAATTTGCAGAGATTTGTAAAGAGAGAGATGTACAGTTTCAGACCCACCGCATAAAACAGAAAGGTGGGCTCGCACTTTCCTCTGTACTTCTCCAGAGCTTCAATCCCATCAGCCTCTGCCTGCAGGGATGTTAAGACGGCGTGACAGAAATGTCGACATTTAGAATGATTGTTTATGAGCAATCTCTAATCTACAGAGCGGCTTATCTTACCGTGGCAAAATGCAGCAGGTCGTCTCCCAGCTCATTCTTGATCTTTCTAAAGAGACTGACGACGGCACGGCAGGGTCCGCACCACTGCTGGTACACATCAACCACTGACACACACACACACACACACAACAATCACTGCAAGACTGACAACTCAACACACTTGTTTGTCAAATAAGAAACCCATCAGACAGACCCTTGTGGAACAAAAATACATGGGAATATATTTCAAAATATGATGTGATATGTTACATAATACATTTCAATGTACTGCAATATTTTGACCATGTATGGCTACAGTATATATTGATTCAAATAAAAAATGTATACATGCAGACATAAATAGCATTACATATAATTTTGTAAATGTTATCCTTTGTGTACATATACATCTATGTATTATGAGTGTAATACTGAATATAAAATTACATACATTATGATATATTAGATATTTTTTTCAATATACGAAAAGTGGCAATTCCTTATGTATTATTCAATATATTGTAACATATAGTTAACGCAACTTAACACTGTTTTAGCATTTAATATATTTGTTCATTCATGTACTGGGAAATATATTTTCTTTTCGTATGTTTCCAAGTATGTGAAGAAAGATACAAATAAAATGTATGAATATGTAAAGTTATTGTTCTCATTTCTAACCTGACTAACTTTTTTTGTCAAAAGTATTGCTTTTGTGCTTTAAAATGAATTACAAATGCTTTTGTTTAGTAATTTGACTATAGTAATGTTTTTAAGTGTGCTATATTATAGATAGATAGATAGATAGATAGATAGATAGATAGATAGATAGATAGACACAGAGAGATAGATAGACACAGATAGATAGATAGATAGATAGATAGATAGATAGATAGATAGATAGATAGATAGATAGATAAATAGATAGATAGATAGATAGATAGATAGATAGATAGATAGACGAAGTTAACTTAACGTTAGTCTTTCACTCACCGATTAACCCTTTCGTTGCCAGAACTTCACTCCATTGGTCGTCATTATTGATATTTATCTGAATTTAAAATTTTTCAACAGTTGTCAGACATATTTCAGTTTAGATACAAAGTAAATAAACTAGAAAAGCACGTTTCCCTCATAAAGCTTTCGTCCAACAAACCTGTAAACTAATCTCCTTCTTTTTACCAGCCATTAAAATGCCTTTCCAAGCGTAACAAAAAACTACACGTTTCTTCAATCGTTGGTAATAATGTGATTACTTATTCGTTATTTTTATTTCCAAGGCTTCAGCAGGTTTCAGCCACGGACAGTATCAGCGCATGCGCAGCTCGGATTCGTTTGCGTCCTTGTCGCTCAGCAACCATTCATTAACCGTTCCTCCTCCGCCATCTGCTGGACGAAGTATGTATTTCAGATTTCATTTGTTATTCTCACCAACATGTGTGTGACTCACAAAGAAATACTTTGATGGCACTAAAAGTTTATGTTTATGTGTTTACATTATGTATTCCTTGGTACTTCAAAGACCATGTCCAAACTAAAAAACAGTATGCCTAGTTTGATCATGCAATGGAGAGTTGTTTTTATCTGTGATTCTGGCTTTTCAGATGACAGAAAACAGTGTTTCTCAAAGCCCTGCTTTCCTCCAGGGAACATCAATAAAAGCAAATTCTGCTGATTTGAGACATAAACCCCCATGTGTCTATCATATCTATCATGTTTGCCAGGAAATAGAGCATCTGGTTAGATGATTATAAAGAAAAAGGACATACTGTACAGATTCAGGTCACAACAATTTTAGATTTATTCTTCTGTTGTCTGGTCACTGTCTTCCAGAGTAAACATTAACATAACACTGAATATTTTAAGACTTTTTGAATCCAGAATCTTGTTCTGTCTTCAGTCTCTGTAGACATTCCTCAAATAATTGCACTGATGTGAAACACTGAGTTCTCAGACTTTGAAAACATTTGAGACACTTTGACTGCACAACCTTATACTCGCTAAAGACTAATAAAAACTACTGCACATAAAATTTATTTGACTTGAAACACAGGCTTACACAGAGAACAGATAAGGGAAACCGACACAGTTGGGACAAATTAACTAATAAAATAAAAGTAATTAACAAGACAACAGGGATTAAAACAATGAAACACATGGGCAAACTGGGTGAAGCATAACATGAACACAATGAAAACTAACTCCGGCCACACACAGGATATGTTACAGGTATTAAAAAGGTGGTGTTAAGTATATCTGTTTTCATAAGGCAAATAAATAAATAAAGCTGACAGTGCTTGTTGGTTCAGTTTATATGCACTTATTGCCCTGAGGAAATATGTGAGGTGTAAGAACACTTTCACCATCCTTACAGGATATTGAATGATATAGTATGTTTATTGATATGATAAACTCTGCAATTGCCAATAATGTTATTAAAAACTTGTAATATTATCTACTATTATTGTACGGCTTTGCGTGTGCCTTTTAATATTGATGCCGCTTAGTGTACTGAGGAAAAAGCAAGCCGATCCCTGTTGGAGTGTTGTGTGTGTGTGTGTGCATCGTGTGAGTTAATTCCAGCCTACACATTAGAAGAAAGTTCATGTTGTAATCTTGTTTATAAGTGTTGATTGTTTAAGTTATTGTAACTAAATTCGAGTGTTTAATGGTGTCTAACTATCGTATACGCACGATTCTCATCTGTCATCGAATTATTCGATCGCAAATGAGTCTACTGCTGTCATATTTTATGTTGAAAGTGAGAGATCGTTTTTTATGTTCAAGATGTCTGGAGTAAATTGCAAGTATAAGTGTGAGTTGATGATTTAGTTAAATGGCCTATTGTGATGCTAATGGCTAATCATGGCGCTAATGTATTTCCCGCTTATTGCAAGTAATATTCCACACAGATTGTACCATTATGGCAAGCCGTTTTAGCTTAAATTGTACCCAGACTTACTCGTCATAATTTCATTTTTACTAGTAACAATTCAATTAGAGAGCTCTACAATTCAATTCTTATTACAATTAGAGAGCTCTCGAATTCAATTCTTACTAGTAACAATTATAATTGTAAAGCTCTCTAATTCATTTATTACTAGTAAAAATGTAATTGCAGAGCTCTAATTCAATTACAGAGCTCTTGCATTCTTACTAGTAAGAATAGAATTAGAGTAAAAATGAAATTATGACGAGTAAGGCTGGGTACAATTTAAGCTAAAACGGCTTGCCATAGTACCATTGCTAACTATATTGGATTGTTAAATAATTGGATCTGAAGTATGTATTATTTACTTATTGTAATTTGTATTTATCTTTGTACAGACCACACGCAAACGCTTCAGAAAAGACATCGAAGCAGGAAATTGTGGTTGACTGAGTTCCTGACCATCCAGGGCGAGTGTTGCTTATTCTACAGTCCTAATTAAAATTTCCAATTCCAAACCCAACAAATGGTCCTTCCTTATACACTCCCCTGGATTAAGATGTCACCCAGTTCGGCACCAGTAAACCCTTCGGTCCAGCCTATGTACAAGATTATGATGTGGATATGGGTCTTTATAAATCAGCTTCACCAGTTAATACGAGAGAAGAAGCAGTGGAGTCATTTAATGATGATTACTCTTCATCACGTATTAGAGTATCTGCAGCAAAACCTCAAAGAGCAACGAATGAAAGGGTGTGCACAAGATCCAAGCAGGACCAAAATGCCATTGAGTTACTGGAAACCAAGACCGTTTGTGTAGAGGTGGATGGAATACACCTCTTGTTACGCAAGTGGGTCATGCCCTATATCTTCATGGCACTATGGAAAAGTCATGCCACCCCTACGAAGTACTGAGAGAAAACTTGCCATATACCTCCAACAGGCTGAAGCTTATTCCTCAGAAATCCAGAAATTGGTTCAGTCCTGACTCTGGCTAGCTCTGAACCTGTGGCCAGCACAAACGCTCTGGCTAGCCCATGAAAAGGTATAGACCCTTTTACAGTTGGTAAACATGGTGACGTTTTTTTGTGGGCGGAGCTTAGGTGGAGGCAGAAAGATCCATTTGGCCGCATCACTAACGCTAGTTAGCAAGGATTGTTAGCTTGTTTTTTAACAATGACTGGAGAAAATCTGATATTATCTTAATGTGTAAGGTCACTCAGTATCCAGGACCGCGATTGTTATTTCCAAAAGTTATTTTTAACGGACTGAACCAGATTGGCCGACCTGTAGCCGCCTACACGCTCACTCAATGCATGGATGATCTGACAGGATTAACGTACGTTACCTCGGTTGAGTGGCCTGACTTCTACACCTACCTTATAGAGAAACCGATCGTAAAGAGAAACTGAGGGCATATAAATCTTTAGATACCTATATGGTCCTGTACAAGACTTGTGTGTACGATCCGCAGTTCTGCCGAGCCAGCGCCGAGACCACGACAATGTAAAGAGTGACATTACAGTGCGATTTTAATGATGTGAATATTTTCTAGAAATAAAAGTTCCAGATACAGCATATTAATTTTTCATCAATTCTTGCACCGAACAACACAACAAGATGACATTTAATAATAGTAACAATTATTTAAGCTCCTTATTATGTAGCCGAATCTGTGCTAGCGCCGTGACGTAACAGTGACGTCGGCGCAAAAGGGGTCTATAGACCATTTCACAAGATGTAAACAGCACTGGTCCAGAAGCACTTCCTGTTTCAGTTTGTAACTGTTTTCTTTATTTCACATGTAAAGAAAACATCTTAAAGGTGTTTGTTTAACTTCTTGATTCAGTTTTATATGTTCTGTTGGTTGTATTTTTTATCCCAGCTTTTATGTAGTGTTAAAAAAATTAAACAGGAAGTGCTTCTGGGCCAGTGTTGTTTACATCTTGTGAAATGGTCTATAGGGATCCACTTTTGGTCTTAGCTGAAATTGCCCTGACATACTATCACCGGCCCATAAATGGTGCTCTCAACATGAGGATTATTTGTAAAGTTTTATCGAGTCAGTATGACCCCCTGGGATATATCCTTCCTTTCACAGAAATGTAACAGATGTGTATGTACGTAATATATTGATATTATTCATTTCACAGAACTTATCATTATTCCTATAGGTTTTAGGGGAGTATTTTTTAGAAAATGAGTCCACAAACACACAATTTGCCTATTTTTAACTTCAAAATGTGAATATTATCATAAATGTTACATTTGTAGTTTTTAAGAGACACACGAGCAGTAGGTAGATTCTTGTTTTAAAGCAAAATCCTTTTTAAACCAATATAATTTAGTCCGTTACGGGGTTGAGAATATAAGGTGTTTAAATCTGAAAATGATTTGTGGGAAAATATGATTTGTACTTGATTTTATTTTTATTCAGTTTGCACATTTTCGAGTTGTGAAAAAATAATCTAAAAAATTATTTCTGATTTAAACCGTATACCTGAAAAGGTCACAGTTATGGTCACAGTTATGTGGTTTTGAAATATGTGGCAAAGCAAATAAAATGCAAGAACTATTACTTCTGAATTTTTTTTAATCTATTTTTATTTTTACTTATTTTTATTTTATTATTTATAATTTTGAAAATGTTGTGGAAAAGAAAATAAACCAAAAAAAGTTATTTAGCAAGAAAACTGACAAAAAATTTGAATTTTTTTCCAAATGAGACATAAAAGCCCAATTTGAAATATATGTAACATAAAAAATTATCATAAACGCCCAGAGTGACATATATGACACATTACAGATCTTTGAAAAGGAGTGGTTGTATTTGAAAAACAACAGCAGAAACATGTTTTAAGAGGTCCATTTAGTCTGTTTTATATGCCCTATAATTTTCCTATAAGGGGAAATTGGTCCGGGTTCAAACATGATTTAAAAACATTTATATTGTCTTAGTGGCTTTTAATGGAGGATTTATTGCACAACAAAATGTTCACTCATTTACTTTTAAAAAACAGACATTTAATTAAAATAAACTGTGAGAAACTGATGTCATGCCCTTTGGCCACTGGAGTCTGTCTGGCCTGGCATGAAACGGTTTAGCAAAACATTTGGACAAGTAAAGAATCCAAGTAGCCTAGTAGTTCTTGAGTTCGATCCAAAACATGTTTTATGAGTCACTCCCAAAATAAACGATTAGCTAGTCTCTCGTGAGATATTTATATATAATAATGAAAAGAAAAGAAAATACACAAATAGCTTCCATGTTTCCACTTTAAAACGCTGTACAACAAGCGATTCTTTCCAGAAACTTTACTTGGTTCGGACATTAGCCAATCGGTTCAACCGATTCAGTGAAAAGATTCAAATGAACGACTGGCTCACAAATCGCTCGGACGTCGCTTATTCACTAGTGCCTGTAGGTTTTGGAAGTGAACATTAGACGATAGAAACAGACAGATGTTCATCATGGGGATTCAAATAATCTTGCTTTTAGTTGTAATTGCACACACGGGCACTGGCAACAATAACGGTAAGTAGATCATCAAATCAATATGCATAAAAAGTGACTTGTAATGTAATACCTTGCTGATGCGTAATTTAAAGAGTAAGTTCAACCAAAAATGCAAATTCTGTCATTAATTACTCACCATCAAGTTGCTCCAAAAGTTCATCTTGTTAATCTTCGGATCACAAATTAAAATCTGAGACTTTCTACACACCTACCAATTTGATGCTTCAAAAAGTTCATTAAGAGATTGTAAAACTAATCCATGAATTGAGCAGTTTTATCAATTTTCTAAAGTGACGTGATCGCTTTAAAGGATGACTGGATTGATTTTAGGATCATACTTTTTTGTGTAGGCAAGCCTTTGTTTCGGATTAAAATCAAAGAAAGCCTTTTCTCTAATGTGTCCAAATGTTTTCTCCTAATTATTCTCTGGTGTTGTTCTGAGAGCTGTCACTAATGGTGTTTTGTATTTATTACAGGTTCTGGCTGCATTCCGTGTCTAAGCTCTGACTATAACTCTTCAACAACGTATAACAGTACCGGTAATATGCAACACAATCTCTTGACAATTTGTATTTAATTTTTTGCAGAATTGGTGGCTTAAGTGTATAAACTCGTATAGTTTCATTCATAAAAGTTTTTGTACGGTCCGCTTACACCCCAGTGATGGTAATATTTAGGGGTGGATCTCATGCTTACTTTAAAAAAAAATAACTGGCCTATGTTTTAATAGTAAATGACCTTCACTCATTGTGTTTTGTGCTGCTTACAGATTCTGACTGCTGTCCGGATGACATTGAAGCTATGTTTGAAAGCAATAAGGTCCTAATGCCTACTTATAGGAGTAAGTTCAACCAAGAATGCAAATTCTGTCATTAATTACTCACCGTCAAGTTGCTCCAAATAAGACTTTTGTTCATTTTCAGATCACAAATTAAGATCTTTTTGCTGAAATCTGAGACTTTCTGTCCTTCTATTGACAGCTACACAACAACCACTTTAATGCTTCAAAAAGTTCATAAAGAGATCGTAAAACTAATCCATGAATTGAGCGGTTTGGTCAAAATTTTCTAAAGAGAAGTGTTCGCCTAATATGATGAACAGATTGAATTTAGTATCATGCTTTGTATCAGCAAGCCTAGGCTACTCTAATTTGTTTCGGATTAAATCAAAGAAAGCCTTTTCTCTAATGTGTCCAAATGTTTTCTCCTAATTATTCTCTGAGAGCTGTCACTAATGGTCTTTTGTATTGATTTGAGGTTTTATCTGCTTTCCACATCCTTGCTACTCTAACTATAACTCAACAACGTATAACAGTAATATGCAATAACATCTCATGACAATTTGTATTTGCGTTTTGCAGAATTGGTGTATAAACTCGTATTGTCATGAACCTGGTATCTCCCTCTGTCTCCTCCCCTTGCACCTCACTACCTGGACCATCTCTTTCCAGCCCTGGGTCTGCTGCACAGTTGTCTGTTTGTTTCGAAGGCGCCTTGTTTGTTTCCTACGGCATCCCTGAGTTATTTACAAACAAGACTTTGATATTGCCTATGGCATTCTTGTGTTATATTGAAGAGACTGTTTACCTACTTTCGCTTTTGGGTCCTCTCTCCTTATCTGTGACTCGTGTAATTTCATTCATAAAAGTTTTTGTATGATCCGCTTACACCCCAGTGATGGTAATGTTTAGGGGTGGATCTCATAAAAAAAAATAACTGGCCTATATTTTAATAGTATATGACTTTCACTCATTGTGTTTTGTGCTGCTTACAGAATCTGACTGCTGTCCGGATGAAATTCATGCTGTGATTGAAAGCAATAAGGTCCTAATGCCTACTTACAGGAGTAAGTTCAACCAAAAATGCAAATTCTGTCATTAATTACTCACCGTCAAGTTGCTCCAAATAAGACTTTTGTTCATTTTCAGATCACAAATTAAGATCTTTTTGATGAAATCTGAGACTTTCTGTCCTTCTATTGACAGCTACACAACAACCACTTTAATGGTTCAAAAAGTTCATAAAGAGATCGTAAAACTAATCCATAAATTGAGCGGTTTGGTCAAAATTTTCTAAAGAGACGTGATCGCTTTATATGATGAACAGATTGAATTTAGTATCATGCTTTGTATCAGCAAGCCTAGGCTACTATAATTTGTTTCGGATTAAAGCAAAGAAAGCCTTTTCTCTAATGTGTCCAAATGTTTTCTCCTAATTATTCTCTGAGAGCTGTCACTAATGGTCTTTTGTATTGATTTGAGGTTTTATCTGCTTTCCACATCCTTGCTACTCTAAGTATAACTCAACAACGTATAACAGTAATATGCAATAACATCTCATGACAATTTGTATTTACGTTTTGCAGAATTGGTGTATAAACTTGTATTGTAATGAACCTGGTATCTCCCTCTGTCTCCTCCCCTTGCACCTCACTACCTGGACCATCTCTTTCCAGCCCTGGGTCTGCTGCACAGTTGTCTGTTTGTTGCGAAGACGCCTTGTTTGTTCCCTACGGCATCCCTGAGTCATTAATTACTCACCATCAAGTTGCTCCAAATAAGACTTTCGTACATCTTCGGATCACAAATTAAGATCTTTTTGGTGAAATCTGAGACCTTTCTGTCCTTCTATTGACAGCTACACAACAACCACTTTAATGGTTCAAAAAGTTCATAAAGAGATCGTAAAACTAATCCATGAATTGAGCGGTTTGGTCAATTTTCTAAAAAGAAGTGATCGCTTTATATAATGAACAGATTGAATTTAGTATCATGCTTTGTATCAGCAAGCCTAGGCTACTATAATTTGTTTCGGATTAAAGCAAAGAAAGCCTTTTCTCAAATGTGTCCAAATGTTTTCTCCTAATTATTCTCTGGTGTTGTTCTGAGAGCTGTCACTAATGGTCTTTTGTATTTATTATAGCTTATAATTGCATTCGGTGTCCTCCGGGATACTCTAACTCTAACTCTCCAACAACATATAACGGTAATATGCAACACAATCTCATGACATTTTGTATTTATGTTTGCAGAATTGGTGGCTTAAGTGTATAAACTCGTATAATTTCATTCATTAAAGTTTTTGTACCGTCCGCTTACACAACAGTGATGGTAATATTTAGGGGTGGATCTCATGCTTACTTTAAAAAAAAAATAACTGGCCTATGTTTTAATAGTATATGACCTTCACTCATTGTGTTTTGTGCTGCTTACAGATTCCAACTGCTGTCCGGATGACATTAATGCTGTGTTTGAAAACAATAAGGTCCTAATGCCTACTTATAGGAGTAAGTTCAACCAAAAATGCAAATTCTGTCATTAATTACTCACCGTCAAGTTGCTCCAAAAAAGACTTTCGTTCATCTTCGGATCACAAATCAAGATCTTTTTGATGAAATCTGAGACCTTTCTGTCCTTCTATTGACAGCTACACAACAACCACTTTAATGGTTCAAAAAGTTAATAAAGAGATCGTAAAACTAGTCCATGAATTGAGCGGTTTGGTCAATTTTCTAAAGAGACGTGATCACCTTATATGACTAACAGATTGAATTTAGTATCATGCTTTGTATCAGCAAGCCTAGGCTACTCTAATTTGTTTCGGATTAAAAGCAAAGAAAGCCTTTTCTCAAATGTGTCCAAATGTTTTCTCCTAATTATTCTCTGGTGGTGTTCTGAGAGCTGTCTCTAATGGGCTTTTGTATTTATTACAGGTTCTGAATGCATTCCTCGTGCTTGCTACTATGACCCGAACTCTCCAACAACGTATAACAGTAATATGCAACACAATCTCATGACAATTTGAATTTAAGTTTTGCAGAATTGGTGTAAAAACTCGTATAATTTAATTCATAAAAGTTTTTGTATGGTCCGCTTACACCATGGTAATGTTTAGGGTTGGATCTCATGCTTACTTAAAAAAAAAGAAATAATAAGCCTATGTTTTAATAGTATATGACCTTCACTTATTATGTTTTGTGCTGCTTACAGATTCTGACTGCTGTCCGGGTAAAATTTTATACATGATGGAACCCGATTCAAAATATTATCCAAACAGTAAGTTCAACCAAGAATGCAATTTCTGTCATTAATTACTCACCGTCAAGTTGCTCCAAATAAGACTTTTGTTAATCTTTGGATCACAAATTAAGATCTTTTTGATGAAATCTGAGACTTTCTGTCCTTCTATTGACAGCTACACAACAACCACTTTAATGGTTCAAAAAGTTCATATAGAGATCATAAAACTAATCCATGAATTGAGCGGTTTGGTCCAAATTTTCTAAAGAGAAGTGATCGCTTTATATGATGAACAGATTGAATTTAGTATCATGCTTTGTATCAGCAAGCCTAGGCTTCTATAATTTGTTTCGGATTAAAAGCAAAGAAAGCCTTTTCTCAAATGTGTCCAAATGTTTTCTCCTAATTATTCTGTGAGAGCTGTCACTAATGGGCTTTTGTATTTATTACAGGTTCTGACTGCGGTCCGTGTCCTCCTAGCTACTATGACTATTACTCTCCAACAATGAATAACAGTAATATGCAACACAATCTCATGACAATTTGTATTTACGGTTTGCAGCATTGGTGGCTTATGTGTATAAACTTGTGTAATTTCATTCATAAAAATGTTTGTGGTCCACTTACGCCGGTGGTAATGTTTAGGGTTGGATCTCATGTTTACTTCATATATATATATATATATATAAATAACTCTGTGTTTTAATAGTAGTCTAGGCCTAGGCTATATGACCTTCACTCATTGTGTTTTTTGCGGGTTACAGATTCTGACTGCTATATGTGTTATAATACGAGGCAACAGCTTGTCAAGGTCATTCCAGGTGGGTCTCTCATTCCACTTCGACAAAACAGCAGTTTCACACGGGACGTGAAAAGCGCAAGGCATAGCATACGGGCCCTATTTTAACGATCTGAAACGCAAGTGTCAAAGCACAAGTAACTTTGTGGTCGCATCCCGGCGCTGTTGCTATTTTCCCCCGGCGGGATAAATGCCTCTTGCAACTGGCGCAAATCTAAAAGGGGTTGGTCTGAAGTAGCTTCATTATTCATAGGTGTGGTTTGGGTGTAACGTGAAATAAACCAATCAGAGCATCATCCAACATACCCTTTAAGAGCAGGTGCGCATGTTGCATGACGGATTGTTATTATAACGGCGGGTTTACCAGGAGCGTTCACAGCTGATGAGACCGACAATCTTGTCAGGGCAATAAAAAACAGAGAAGTGATGTCGTATGGGGATGGGAAACCCTCGCACATCAGCGTCGGTTAAACATATACACATGTTTCTTGCCACTAATGGGCAAACAGGTCTGATCCTTCAGTAGGCTACTACAATTAGCCTTTTGGGAAAAAAAAATGGGTAATTACTGTAGGTTTTTCCATCTTCATGTAAACCAAAATGATTTCATTTTCCAAAATGAAAATGATTTAAAAAAAAATAAATAATTGTAAGCCTATGTTTTAATAGTATATGACCTATATTAATTGTGTTTTGTGCTGCTTACAGATTCTGACTGCTGTCTGGATGAAACTGGACCGATGTTGGAAGCTCCAATGTCTAATTTAAAGAGTAAGTTCAAACAAGAATGCAGTTTCTGTCATTAATTACTCACCATCAAGTTGCTCCAAATAAGACTTTCGTTCATCTTCAGATCACAAATTAAGATCTTTTTGATGAAATCTGAGACTTTCTGTCCTTCTATTGACAGCTACACAACCACCACTTTAATGGTTCAAAAAGTTCATAAAGAGATCATAAAACTAATCCATGAATTGAGCGGTTTGGTCAATTTTCTAAAGAGACGTGATCGCTTTATATAATGAACAGATTGAATTTAGTATCATGCTTTGTATCAGCAAGCCTAGGCTACTATAATTTGTTTCGGATTAAAACCAAAGAAAGCCTTTTCTCAAATGTGTCCAAATGTTTTCTCCTAATTATTCTCTGGTGGTGTTCTGAGAGCTGTCTCTAATGGTCTTTTGTATTTATTACAGGTTCTTTGTGCATTCCTCGTGCTTGCTACAATGACCGTATCTCTCTAACGACGTATAACAGTAATATGCAACACAATCTCATGACAATTTGTATTTATGTTTTGCAGAATTGGTGGCTTATGTGTATAAACTCGTATAATTTCATTCATAATAATGTTTGTACGGCCCGCTTACACCAGTGGTAATGTTTATGGGTGGATCTCTTGCTTACTTTTTAAAAAATGATTATATGTTTTAATAGTGTTTTGTGCGGGTTACAGAGTTTAACTGCTGTCTTCATGTTTCATATATAGATTACACAATTCTCCAAGGATTTTCCGTGATGTGGAACATCTCCACCAAATCCGCTGACTTCCTCAAAGGCGTGATAGTCACACGCGTCATGCCCTCGTTCTACATCTTCATCATCCTCATTAGTTTGCCGCTGAACGCTGTGGCCTTGGTGACGTTCACCTGTAGGATTAAAGCCAAGAAACCCGCTGTGATCTACATGTCTCACCTGGCGTGTGTGGACCTGTTCTTCACCCTGTTGCTGCCTCTGAAGATCCACTACCAGCTGAACGCTTCAGATTGGGTGTTCGGGGAGGTGGCGTGTCGTGTGCTCAGTGCTGCGTACTACTGCTACATGTACTGCTCCATACTTCTGATGATGTGCATAAGTGTGGACAGACTGCTGGCTGTGGCGCTTCCCATCACCTCTCAAACCTGGAGGAGCACAAGGAAAGCCACGTGTGTGTGTGTGCTGGTCTGGCTGCTGGCGCTCGCTGGTACGGTGCCACTTCTCTCAATGAGACAAACGCTCAAGGTCGAGGGTGTGGGCGTCACTTGTCATGATGTACTGCGCCAAAACGACCCTTCAAGGCTGTCTTATGTGTATCTCTTCTCCATTCTCTCTTGCCTCTACTTCTTCTTGCCACTGGTTGTCACCTTAGTGAGCTACTGTACTATCATATATGTACTCAGTGCGAAGTCTAAACACTTAGCATCATCATCATCACCTTCAGGCGTTCGAAGGAAAGCTGTGATTATGGCTATTACTGTGCTGATTGAGTTCGTGTTGTGTTTTGCTGCAACCAATGGCCTCCTGTTGTACCACTATGTTCGTTTAGCTACAAGAAGATACATTGGCGAGGGAGATTCATCATATATTGTTTACCTGTTGGCTGTGTGTTTGGGGAGCACAAGTGTTGTTCTGGACCCTCTTCTGTACTACTACGGCTCGTCTCAGTCCAGACAGCAAATGAGATCTGTGTTTTGGTGCAGAAAGGCAAAAAAAGTGAAAACCGTAAACATATGAAATCTCTCACTAGCAGCACAATAGAAGAACGTCTCTTGAAGATTTCTCCGAAAACAACAACTGCCATATTCTTGCTTGATAAGGTCACTACACTGTATTTAACTGCCAGTATTAACCAAGTGTTCCTACATGAGATGTAAGTCATTTCTCTGTATGCACTCATTTATTATTCAATTTACTTATATATCATGCACTATATTGACAAAATATAGCTACTGTATACTGTGTTAAATCAGTGGAGGTTTTGGAGCACTGTTTATATATAATATATGTAGGCTATATTATCATACATACTGTACACATATGTATGTCACCCATATCCATCTATGTTAATAAAGGAAATATAATCATAATAAATTAACAAAACTAAATCCTTTATCCTTTGCCTCATGGAATAGTAAAGTGTCCATTGCTTTCAGAATCCCACTGGAAGAAGGTCATTTTTCAGGTACTTTTTGGCTATATTCTTTTATTAGCACTGATTTAGGACATACTTCTATTGTCACAGTTTTTTTCCTACGTATAGTAGGGGAGTATGTGATTTAATGTAGCCATCAAACATGTGGTGTTGGGAACCATTGGCATACTAGTATATTACTCATACTATATTTACCATAAGTGTATGGAAGAAATAGTATTTAAGCAGTAGTTAGACTAACTACTGTATCCTGTATACTACTGTTGGTTAGTATACGGTTCCAAATTCAGCATTAGAAAAGAGCCCTACACAAAAACTCCCATATATGAGCATGTTTACACAATTATCTAGTTACAAGGAACATTTAGAAAAAGTTACATAGATTTTGTGTTATTATGTGGGTAAGTGTTTTTAGGTTTGGTGCTTTATTGACCACAGCAGCGCCATCTTTGATTTTTAACGGGAAAGACAGCGAGGGTGTGAGGGATAAACATAGCCTATTTACTACTGTTATTTAATGTTTTTGAATTGACGGAACAGTGCAAAAATATATTTCCCAGAATTTCAGTAGACAAAAAAATTATAATAATAAAATAAAAACCGAAAATATGAACTGCTGAACATTAGAAGTGATCTAAAAGCTTTTTACAGGTTTTTATTTTTATTTTTGTATTATTATTTTTTTGACAGCGGACGCCATTAAAAACAAGATAAGTCTGTATCCCTCACAGTCTCGCTTTCATAATCATACCTGTCGTGGCGCTGCTCAGGCACAACAAATATTTTTGAATTCGTATTTTTGCTGCGTACGGTCTCATGCACGCGCATCCTCCGTGACGTCAGTGAGGTCTCAAGAGTATAAAAGCGCGCGAGTGTGGGCGGATTGACTGAGAGTGTGTTTGTGTCGTTGTTGTGAAGAAAACTGAAAATGGTGCAACTTTCAAAAACTGGAGCGAAAGACTCGCTAAGAGCTGGTCATCCTCCTGCAGGTTTGCACATTTAGTCAGATATAAAACCTTTTAAAGTAGCTTATTTGAATTATTTCTTGTTTTCTTTGCGCTGTGTAAGTAGTTTGAGATTTAATTTTAACGATGCGTAAGTGTAGATTATTACATTGCATGCTATTTTTGTGAATGTAGGCCTACTTTTGCGGCTGTAGTTCAAGCAAGTGTTTCTGCACTGTGCAGTGGGAGGAAAACAACCATCAGATCTTGTTTTCTTAGGTATCACAGTTTCAGTTTCTACTTCTACTGTGATTTAATACGATAAGTGCACTAGACCCGGTTCTACGGTGGTTTTATCAAGCAAAAGCACCCTCAGTTGATTCTGTAATATTGGCGAAACCGATTTGGCAAAATGTTCCAGTGAATATTTGTGGAGAACGTCAAATGAATCTATTTACAACGTGTTCTTTGCAGCGATGAGGAATGTAGCCAATCACAGACATAGTTGTTGAATTCTTTAACGCAATGGCCAATCAGAGACGTTTAAGATGGTCAGAATCCACCCACCGTTCAAAACTATTGTTTTTCATGATGCTAATGCCAGTGACACACTGCGATTTCGGAAATCATATAAGATGATTACAAATCAATCAGACTGTACGAAATGGATCTGATAAACTTGTGTACGATATGTTTGCAGACTGCACGATGATGTCACCCATTGAATCGTAGGTTACTACGCAGTATATAATAAAACGTCTGCATCAGCAACATGCGCTAGTGGTAAACAAACACAGCAAGATGGCTGTTTAACTTCTATTAAAGGGATAGTTCACCCGAAAAGGAAAAATAATATTTACTTTCCGTCATGTGGTCCAAACCGGTAAGTTTCCTTCTTCTTTTGATCACAAAAGATATTTTGAAGAACCCATTGACTTGCACAATATATATTTTTTTCTACAGTCAAGTGTTTGATTAAAACATTCTTTAAAATATCATATTTTATGTTCAACAGAAGAAATTCGTATAGTTTTAGAACATGAGGGTGAGTAAATTTGATCATTTTTGTTTTTGGGTGTACTATCCCTTTAATTTACTACACAAATACAGCAAGTTTTTAAACTCTGATTCTAGAAAACGAAGAACAAAGACTTTATCACGTATTTAATTTATAAAGCCACTGTAAACATTTCTCAATTCCTTTTAATCTTGTGTATTTGTGAACTTATGCAATCTAGGGACACTGTAATGTGAAAGTAGGGCCGTCATATAGCTTTAAAGGTAGTAAATGGTGTGTCATGGCATTTTCTCAGGTTACCTGAGAGTTTCACAATCTAATCCCTTTCAAACTGCAAGCACTGAACACTCCCTCATTGTACCGTTCACTGACTTTTTGTTAGACTGATTTGAGCGAGCGGCTTGTTTTATTGAGCAAATATTTGCACGCTCGCCCTCGGGGCCTCGATAAACCTGCCAAATATTCAAAACAACAGGGCCAATGGACCGAGATGATGGTAGTGGACGTTTACAGGACTCAAACTCCTGATCTGTGAGAAAAATCTATAGGAATGAATTGGGAATGCATATTTGTGGTGTTTCTCGTTCCTACGTCAGCTTGAATGAAGTGACATTGCAAATCATTGTCTGCTTTTTTCTTTTAAAGAAGTTTGATATGAGATGAAAATGTTCTAAAACAACCAGTGTTGGTGAATGAAAGCTGTAACACTTCCTAATACATCCACATTTTGTAATTTCAACTGAAACTGTATAATTGTGCACTTTCTTCAGTGAAAGCAGGAGGAAAAAGAGTCGTGAAGAAGAGCGCTGATGATGGTGGAAATGTGGAAAAGGAGACCAAGAAATTTGACAAAACCAGGTATAAACAGTATTTTCTGCCTAAAAAAGATGCTGACTTGTTTTCAAACATCTCACTGGCAGTTTGCTCAACATTTAATGAACACGTTTCATATAAACTCTCCTGCCTTGGGCTGTGGTGGAATGTGCAGTGGTTTCCTAAACCCGCTGGCAGGAACATTCATATCGTGGTTGCGTCTCTTTCGCATTCTGCTCCTTAACCTAGGATTGAAAGTGGTTCATTTAAGTTTAAAGAGGTAGAAATGCAGTTTTAGTCTTACTGCAGGCATCTAAAAAGTCAAGCGTGTTAAACGTGTTGCTAAAAATGTTTCGGCACTTTGCATGAAATCAAAGAGCCATGCAGTTTCCGTCAGAACGCCACGTTTGGGTTATTTTGCACTTCGCTAACTGAGTTGTTCTCCAGGTCCCTGCCGACCCCGTCCAGAATGCAGCATTTGAGTCTTCTCCTGGCTGGGCCGCTTGAGAAGGTTTGTTGCACCCTTACTAAAATTGCATGTATCCTCCAATCCCATAATGCACTGCTGTGTGGATGAGCACAAGATGGCACACACAAAGAGTTTAAGGTTTAAAGTGAGTTTATTGTAGTTGACGACATGCAGTTTCTGTGACTAGTTTGCAGGCGCTTCACAGTTTTTTTTTTTGTTTTTTGTTTTTTTGGGGGGTTCTGCAATTTTTAATTGGAGTGAGAGTGAAAACTAGGACATGGTCATTAATTCACTCATATTTATGTAATTGATCTATTTAAGTTTATTACCCTTTTAAAAAATATTTTGCATAATTTAGTATACTTATTTTTTTCTATTTATTTGGTATTTTACATTTCAGTAATGTATTAATCTGTTTATATTATTATTGTAGGCTTATTTTTTCATATTTATAATTGATCTAACTTACTACCTTTTTAAAAATCTTTTATTTAGTGTACTTATATTTTTTTCAATTTATTTGGTATTTTGTATTTATTTTTTTCAATTTATTTGGTATTTTGTATTTCAGTATTGTTCATCTTTTTACTTAATTTTATTAGTTTTAATTTTATTAATTGTATTACTTTTTAAAAAGGTATTTTATATAATTTAGTATGCTTATTTGTTTTTAATTTGTATTTCAGTAATGTATTCATCTGTTTATATTATTATTATTATTGTAGGCTTATATTTTCATATTTATGTAATTGATCTATTTAAATTATTACCTTTTAAAAAAATTATTTAGGATACTTATATTTTTTTCTATTTATTTGGGATTTTGTATTTCAGTAATGTTCATCTTTTTATTTAATTTTATTAGTTTTAATTTTATTATTTTATTAATTGTATTACTTTTTAAAAAGATATTTTATATAATTTAGTATGCTTATTTGTTTTTAATTTGTATTTCAGTAATGTATTCATCTGTTTATATTATTATTATTATTGTAGGCTTATATTTTCATATTTATGTAATTGATCCATTTAAATTATTACCTTTTAAAAAAATTATTTAGTATACTTATATTTTTTTCTATTTATTTGGGATTTTGTATTTCAGTAATGTTAATCTTTTTATTTAATTTTATTAGTATCTTTATTTATAATATATTAATTTGATAATTTAGTTTATTATTTGTTTGTAATATCTAAGTTTATTTAATTTATTATTAAATTTACAGTTTTAAGTAGTTAAAAAGTTGGACTTGGATTTTACCATGACATTAGCCATAGAAGCTGAGGTTGTTTTAGTCATTTGATTAGTCACTGTATTAAAGTATAAATCCCTTTGTTTCAGAAATGAAGTGTCCTATTTAATACAAATGCTTTATTTATTTATTATTATTTTTTGCTGCAGTTTGGTCATGATTTCCCAGAGATTCCCGTTTCTGTGCGACACAGCCGAGTCCGGCCGAGCGTGGAGAAGCCGCACGTCTCGCGCATCCCCTGCATTCAACAGCCACGCAAGTTTTGAGCCACAATGGCCTCCACTTCTGAGCTTCTGACCATGTGACATGCAGAAGACAACCAGGAGGTGTGTTTGTAGGTGAATGTTGAGCATTATGGACCTGACTTGGTAGCCTTGTAACAAAGTTACTGTTATGTGACTTCTCTTCAGGTTGTTTGTTGCAATCTTTGTAGCTTTGCAGTTTTGTGTGGAATATTCAATAACCCACTCTGAATTAAAGATGTTGGAAAGAGTTAGGCTTCTGCTTCACTGACCGTGTTTGCTTGCCGTTTATTGTAGCGTTAATATGCATGGAGTTTCTGGAAACTATTTTTGATAATCATTGAAACCAACTGTTTTCCTACTCTTTCACAAAATGAGACTTTTATACTAGTAAAATTAACTTTTCCAGCAAATGAAATGGTGGCTGTATTTTCTTTTCATGACCGTTAGGTGGCGGTACAATCATTTGTAATTCCTTTTAAAAGCCTATTAAATTCCCTTTAGTTTAAAGGCATTAGGTGGCATTTTTAATTGCAAAAGAAACCATTCTGAACTTTTCACAGTTTCAGAATTGCATTTCTATTAAAAAAAAAAAAAGCTCACACTTTTAACTTTAGGCAAGAAAATAAACTAGATAAATAGCTATAGTTTCTCATTGTGAACTTGCACGAGGATGTTAACTTTGATTATCAGCTATGCTTTAAGTTTTCTTTCATAATCTGTACATGACACTAACAGAAAGCAAAGTAATATTGAGAGACATGTTTTAAAATCCACCCAATGCTCACTGCATGAAACGCGAGTATATTTAAACGTATTGTGTATTAGGAATGAGCCATTTAATCTTTCTCTCTGCGGTTTCCCATAAAGCGTGTTTACGGCTGGGTCTAAAGCTTTGGTCATGACATGATGCTCTCTGTGAAGCAGCGCTGCGTGTGGTGTCTTTGAGCTGTCAGTCTGATGGGCTTGGAGGAAGTCTGCTGTATATTTAGGCGTCTAATGCAGACCGCACAAAAGATCCCCTATTGAGTGTGTGAACGGGCTTGATGCCAAAACTGAGACTGGGTTTGAGTCTCGAGGAGGAGGATCAGAAACGCTGTCCATCAAAGTTAAGATTCGCTTCACTGAATGTGTGTTGCACCATTTCTTATTAGATGCTTGATATTAGTTTGACAAATATAAATTGTGCTCATGTGTGAATTGCAACTTTAAAAAAAAAAAGCATGCTTCAGTCAAATTCTTATTATCGCAATGCAACTATAATTGGAATTTCCTGAGAATTAAACAATACAATTTGTCAAAATAATGTCAATGCTCTCGAAAGATAACTACAGGACTAAAGTTATAATTAGAATAATTTGAATATGGAATGAATAGATTATATAGCTTTGCTATTACAGGATTAATATTAAACTATTTTAAAATGTATTTAAAAACTTTCCTTTAATTTGTAATATTTCACAATACTACCGTTTTTACTTTTTTTTTTTTTTTTTTTTTCAAATAAAGAGTAGAAGAGCTCTTAATTATTCCTAATTTTTGACTATATTAATGGTCCAAAAATGGCTATATTTTCTTAATATAAACCATGTAAAGAATTAATATGAGAAAAAAATGGAGCAGGATCAGAAACACTGTCCATCAAAGTTAAGATTCGCTTCACTGAATGTGTGTTGCACCATTTGATAAAGGTTTCTTATTAGATGCTTGAAATTTTTTTGACAAATATAAATTGTGCTCATGTATGAATTTGCAACTTTAAAAAAAAGCATGCTTCACTTAACCTGTTAACTGTCACCCCCCCCTTTTTGAATAGACATGAAAATGCACATTTCGAACTTAAATGGTTGTAATTCAAGAATGCTTTGGAATATAGACATATGATTGGTCTTGTTTTAAAGAAGACATTTGGCAGATTTTTGTAGAAGTGAAATAAATTAAGAAAGTGAAACAGAAAAAAAGTTATAGAGGTTTGAGTTTATGGAAATGTACAATGCAAAAATATTAATTATTCATATTTTACGTAAATTATATATTTTCAAAACCTGGGCTACTCTAAAATGGCAGAAAAATCTAAGCCAAAAATCTGAACAAGTTGTGTTTCAAATTTTAGGTTGATATCTCAAAAAATGAGCTTTCAGTAAGATTTTGTTTGAGCGCAGTACCAAACTTTTTCACTAGGGCACAATCAGACTCCATTACTGCCCATATAAGGGTGCCTGCTTTTCCATTTGTGTTTTGAGTGATATGAACCATTATTTTCACAATTTTCATACAATTTCTGAAGTAGAGATCCTATTCAGAAGTAGCATGGGAAGTTTGGCAGATTTTGATATGAATTGAACCTCTAAGAAACACATACAAAGAACACGCATGTAAGTCATAGCTCGCTGCCACGTCACAAATGGTGAATTTATTATTTTTTTCTTGATATTTCAAACTTTTCAGACCTTTTTTTTCCAAAATAATTGAATGGATTCTATCTTTTGAACTTTTGGCATGAAAACAAACTGAGGTATCTACCATTTTTTCATGATTTTTCATGTTTACTGCTATTTTAAAATAAAGGTCTGAACACGCCTTATGAGTATGAAAATATTTTTGTTTTATATTGATAAATTATGGCTCCTCTGTAATATATTTTGAAAATCAGTCACCAAATATGGAAACTAGAGATTGTAAGCTTTCAAATGATCTATAGTTTGTCAATATTATTTAAGGTATTTACTAAGATATTATTGTTTTAAAAATATAGTGGCAAACGTCCCACCTGTGGGACGGTGACAGTTATTCTCATTCTCGTAATGCTACTATATAGGAATTTCCTAAAAATAAAACAAATCAATTGCATTATGGTTAAATGTCAAAATATTGTCAATGCTCTTGAAATATAATTACAGGACTAAAATTAGAATTAGAATTATTCGAATATGGAATGAATAAATTATGTAGCTTTGCTACAGGAATAAATTATATTTTCTTTCCTTTAATTTTACTTTAAAATGTTCCTTTAATTTGTAATATTTGACAATACTATCGTTTTTACTGTATTTTATTTTTTCAAATAAAGAGCAGATTCTTTTATAGACAATCTTAATTTTTCCTAATTTTTGACTTGTAGTGTATATTAATGGTCCAAAAATGGCTATATTTTTCTTAAAATTAACCATGAAATAAAAAATTAATATAAGAAAAAAAAATGTTTGAGATTTGTCCATATTCTCTTTCTTTCCTTGTTTTTCCCTCGTATATTCCTTCTTGATCTGAGCTAATAGAGATTGCGGCTGGTTGAATCGATATCAGGAGTTAAGTAAAGGATCCCGGTTTACCTGTATGCGGATTAGAGATGCACAGGGATTATAAAGGCATTGCATGGCGTGAGGCTTACAAATATCCCACAAATAAATCCCCTTTTCCATCTCTCAGGGCATTTCTAATTCATTTCTAATTCTACGGATTCTAATGCCTGATATATTTCACATCACAAGCTGTTTTGCATACATGTATTTGTGTGAAGCGTATTTCAATCTCATTGTCCACCGTGAGCCGCTTTCTAACAAAATTACATTTGTTCCAGCTTTTTTTTTTATCCTGGGTTACCCTATGCTGAGTTAAAATTTCATTTCCCAAAATGCAAATCCAGTGTTTATGAAGCATGCTTGAAACACAACATTAACTTTTTAACAGTTTAATAACATAACGAGTCAAGAAAGATATGCTGAAACTAACTTGTGATATTACTTTTAATTCATTTGTCACACTGGAAATATAAAAATCGAATGCATTACACTTTATTATTTTTCTTTCTTTCTTTAAATCTAATTAAAATAAGGCAAGTCCAAATTATGTTCCTAAAGAACATGAAAAGGAAATGGGGAAATAAATAAATAACGAATCTTCAACCACTTTTAATTTTTGAAATTCTCAATTTACTGAAATGTCTTGGAATTAAACAGCAAACAATGGCTTTGTTTTAAGGCAATTGCATCAATGAATATAATCGTTCCCCAAAATAACAAATAAAAGGTGCAATGCAGTAGTTTATGCAGATGTAAGAGGTTGTGTGGAAATATGTGCATGCAGCGTATTCATTCTGTGAGAGTATGCTATTGCAAACTTGTGTATTTCCTATTAAAAGCTGTTATTTTACACCAATATTTTCTCCGTTTGATGTTGCAAGCGTGTAGATTCAGAAGACATCAAAGCTATAGACGGAGGAAACTCGCTCGCATGTGATCTCAGAGCAGTGTGATCTAACTAACCACATGTTGAAGATCTTTCAGAGCCTTTACATGTGTGTCTCTTTAACGGCACGCATTACACGAGCTGAAGCCTTCATGTGGGAACACAACCACATCACAAATCATCTCAGTCAGCAGCTGATGACCAGCTATAATGATGGATTCACATTCTCAGGCTGCTGCGGTCAAAGCTCTCAACAGGTGTGTGTGTTGTAGATTACAGCAGGATTATCACATACACATTGAATCCTGTGGTGAATCTCATTGGGACTTGGTTGTCCAGTATTGGAGCTGCTAGAAAAACACAACTGCAATAAAATATATGAATGGCCAAATGATAGACATTTGGGTTTGATTTGTAAAAGACAAACAAACACTTTTTTTTTTACGGAAGAACACATTTTCTAAGAATGCTCTGAACTAAAAGTCTTCAAAATGACAATGTTAAATATATCTAATCAACATATCAGGGAAAGTTAACCCTCTGATGGTCTTCCTTTATGAGTCAAGTCCTGGGTCTTCCCGGTCAGAAGTGAGCGGAGGCCTAAAAATGAAACTTCTTCCATCCCAGTAAAACCAATGCAATTTATTTTTGTTCTATAATATTTATTCTTTTTAATTTAATATTTTGAGACAATTTGATTGAATTTATTAATATTTATGCAATATTTATGGTCTATTTTTTCAATGGAAATATATATATATATATATATTATTTATTTATTTATTTTTTTTCACGTCCTCTGCCTTCCCAGTCACGTCCTGGGCCTTCTTGGTCAGAAGTGAGCGGAGGCCTAAAAATGAAACTTCTTCCATCCCAGTAAAACCAATGCAATTTATTTTTGTTCTATAATATTTATTCTTTTTAATTTAGTATTTTGAGACAATTTGATTGAATTTATTAATATTTACGCAATATTTATAGTCTGTTTTTTCAATGGAAATATATATATTTTTTTTTTTTCTATATATTATTTAAAAAAAATAATTATTAATGCAGTATTTTAGTTTAATATAGATTCTAGGCCTTCAGAAAAAAAAAATTGAAGAAAATTAGCACCATCTGGTTACAGTATAGAGAAAAAACGCAGAATCATACCAAATGCCAAAAAAGTCACCAAGTATCATAACCTTCTGATGAAGCTGTGATTTTCAATAATTCAAACCAAAAAAAAAAACAGTGACCGAGGACCATCAGATGGTCAATAATGCAGTCTGTTATTTTTGATTGGAAAACTGAATCACTGAAATTCCTTTACTGTCTGACTGTTGAATTTATGTTATTGTAATTCAGTAATTTCCTTTCCAATTAAGTTGAATTTTGCCCAACACATGTGATCGCTGCATATCAACATTATATCGACATTATACTGCTGAAGATTAAGATGGTTTCTAAACTATTTCCCACATTCATTTTACTTTGTGTAAAGAGTTACTGCTTTATGATGATAGTCAAAGTGAAATGAGAATGTTGCCTTGATACATTTGAGTTTCAAGTGAAATATAGTATGATTTTGAAATTGGCAGTGTATTTAGCTTTTCTGTAGCTCAAATATGGTGCTAGCAATGCCATGGCAATAGGTTCGATTCCCAGAGAATGCATGAGTAAAAAAAAGTGTAGTTTGAATGCAATAAGTACTACACTGTAAAAATGTCTAACCCCCCAACTCAAAATTTTCTATATTTTTTAAGTGAAATTCTGCACATTTATTTATTTTTTTCAATTCAATTGAAATTAAAAAATATAGATGTGACCAGTCACTAGAACATTTTGAGTTGGGAGGTTAGAAATTTTTATGTATTTTTATTTTTATGTATTTGTATTTTTTATTTATTTATTTGTGTGTGTGTGTGTATTGTATATATATATACAGTATATATGTATATATATACCTTTCATCAAAGTTATACATCAGTTTTGAACAATACCCGTTCGTTTCTTGGACAACTTGTCTAACCCAACGTTTTTGATCCACTTCGAATCTTGACTACTATATATACATACTGTATATAGGCTGTGTGTGTGTGTGTGTGTGTGTGTGTGTGTGTGTGTGTGAGTGACAAAACTGTAAAAGTAAATGTATTGTTTTTGTGTAATATAATAGTTTATATATATATATATATATATATATATATTGCAAGGTAACTTCATTCACAGGTTTTGTACTACAACACATATTGTGTGCAATACCTCTCTGTACCGCAGGGTGTCAGCATTCAGTTAGCGCCCAAAAATATAAATGAACATCACACACACTCGGCTAACAGCATATCCAGTTCACTTTGAATTGTAATTACAACCTCTTATTATTGCAAACATCTGCAGGACAGCTGCTGTAGAGATCTGGGTCTATTTTAGACTCACCACATGAGTGTTTCCCGGTAAAATGCAAAGGTCAAAGCTGCATTAAAGACTTCATCACATTCACATTCACATCTACTGCCAGCCAGAACCTCTGCAACAGCAGTTAAACATGTCAGAGGAATTCTCTACACAAGCATCTTTCCTGCGGTAAATCTTGCCTTTCATATGCTTCTGGTTCATTTCAGGCTGACTAAACAGTTTCAAAAAAACAAAAAAAAACAAAACAAAACAGGTTTAATGTTTTTTTTTTATTTTTTTATTCAGATTCAAGAATGAATCCTCCACTTTGCATTGTGATAAAATCACTGTAATGTGCTGCCTCTGGTGCTTTAGTTTAGGCTACAACCTGCGCCTGACTTTCTCATTAACGTTGTTTGAGATCTGAGAGAATATATGTTTTAATAGCTCAAAAAAGCAGACTCAACACTAAAGGCAGACCCATGTTTTACCATGAATCAGTGAATTTCAAAATGCTATTTTGCTTCCATAACTCTTTCTGTCAGAAACACGCAAAATACACATTTAAGAGTTTATTTTATCGCACTTTATCTATTTGCATCTAGATTTCAATTTCAATACATAAAGTCTGTGAGTTTTATTCTCAGAAATCTCCACATCATAACCCTTACATACACCAAACTTTACTTTAATCCCTGTATTCTGAAAGGTTTTACAAAGAGCTCTGTTCATATCTTTCACCTGCATTTTCACCAGTCCAGAAGAGTCTGTGATTAATCAACTGGGGAAGTTTGATCTATTACTTTTCAGTAAAATTTGATCTATTTTGATCTATTACTATCACTTTTACCCTGTGCAGTTTTTTAATCGACAAAATGCAATTTTGATAACTGAAAATGTAAGATTTACGTGTTCTCAGAGATTCCAGTCACGTCTGAACAGTGCATGATTACTTTGTGATGATTAAAACCTCAATAATATCAGCTTACCGGGTTTTAGGTCTGAGGAACCTATTAAAAAGACAAAGATAAAATCTTTGGAATTAAATTTTAACTTGGCCTATTACTTTTAAATAAGAAACCCAAACAAATATATAAGCTTATATTGTTTTCTGTTTATTATGTGCTAAAAATCTTATGACAGTTCATAGGTAACAGTTTTATTATAATGTCCCGGGCATGTTGTCACGAAAGGCTATATTTATCGAGCTTAATTATTCTATTTTTTTTTACTGAGTAATAATTGTGGGAATGTAATTAGTAGTTTTTTGTAACCAAAAGTTATGAATTAAAATGTAAAAAATGTTTGATAATTTTTGTCATCGGATCTGCACTCTAACAATCTTTATTAAAGAGACAGGAGATAAAGTTGAAAGTCTGTGTGACAGTTTCACTTCTTAGTCACTATAATGATCATGATCATATGATTAAACAATCATGATTAAACATGATCAAACAATCCAATAATCGGAGCTAGCATTACCTCAACACTTAAGACACCTCACTATCGAGAAAATCCCCCTTGATAGTAAACATACTTTTTACTTTTGACGTCGTGATGACCTCAGCGCGCGCGCTCAGAGGGAGGAGTCGTGCGCGCGCTTCCAACTGTCTGTGTGTGAGCGAGAGAAGAAGCGGCTCAAAACTTTTCCCTGACGGATAATTCATGACATAAATCAGGTAATGTAGAATTTACATCTTCAGAGCTGGCCAGTGGATATAAATGAAGTGTTTAAAGTGTTCCCACATCATTTCCAAAGGTTCAAGAGTTAAGTTGGAGTTTGATATCTAACGTTAACTTAATTTGTTTCGTTCGCGTTTCTTGATCTCAGATTAAACGGGAATATGCCGGGGCTTGTCCTCTTCTCTGTTGTGTGAAACCGGTGTGTGTGTGGTTTACGAACTGTTTAAATGTTGTCTGAAATCTCTTTTACACATTTAGTTGGATTAATGGCGTCTCCTGCTGGGATTATCTGCTCTTATAATGGGAATTCACGAATTTTTGGGTCGCAGAGTGTGGTGGGAAGTATTAACGTTACATTTATTATGAATATAATTTCTCCATGGGTTCATAATGTGCTTTTCCTCATAGTTTTTTTGTGTGTTTTTTTTTTGATTATAGATAACGTTACCCTTCTCAGACTCCCTTCCAATCCATTCACATTATTAGTACGTTAACGTTACCAGTCCAACGGTTGACAGATGATTGACACTTCACTGAATTCGTTGTTGTTGACATAAACAAAACTTTTCATCTAAATGATTCTGTTTACATTCTTGAAGTTAGTTATGTAGACAAGTATACATGTTTTACATTTGTTTAGCATACAAAATAGTAGTGAATGTAAACAGACCAGATAGAAAAAGCGTCTAATTGTGTTATCATTACATAGTTTTGTTGACTTTATTATTCTAAATTGTGGATATTTGTCCTAATAATTAATTAGTTGGTTTTGACTAGTAGTGTACTTATTGTGTACCGATGTATTGGCTGATAAATCTAAATCCAAATTTTTATATAATTTTTGAGAGCCTGATTACAAAAACAAAAAACCCACTATTAAAAGCCATGTATAAGCACACAATTATATTTAGGCCTAATTTTATTATTGTAATTTTTTGTAGCCTATTTGACAGCAGTGCACTTAACCATATTTTCCTTTTTTTTCCCAATCATATTTCAAGCAATTCAAAACCATCAGTGTGAAATAATCCATTATATATTAGTTTTAATATATTTGACAAATTTTCTTATTGAGCACGATAACCCGATACCAATATGGTGGCCGATATATTGTGCATCCCTAATATTTTATTTAGAAGACTTTTTAGGGTACTCAAAGATACTTAACTTGCAGGTGAATCTCATCATGTCCAGATCACATTTTGGCCTAAAATCAAAAGAGTTTGTAATGAGTTTTAATGCTGAGTCATAATGTGTGCTGTTAAAAGAGGGCACTCCTTTTCTTAGCCTTAGGAAAGCTTTCCATGGATTTACTATGCAGAGTTCCCACGGTCATGAAAAACAAGGACTTTTTTAAAATTGTGAAAAAATCTCAAAAAGTAATGTGAATATTTCTATAATGGAGTCTATTTTATACATAGCAATGCTCAGCTCTTGTCTTTTAATGCAATCTCCGCAGTGATTATTCTCGGTTAATCACAAACGACTGTAAAAGTCATGGAAAGTCATTGGTCAGAAAGCGTGGGAACCCCGTCTCATGGTTGATATATCCAGCTGGCCAATAACAGGTGCTGGTACCATATGTAAACACTAGGGGTGTAACGGTACATGTATTCGTATTGAACCGTTTCGGTTCGAGGCTTCCGGTTCGGTACGCATACAAACCGAACGATTGCTTGGACCATTTTTCTTTCCCGCAAAATTCGTGCTGACGCGGCCAACACAACGTTGCGCAACATCCAAATGGCAAGGATAATGAAAGCAGAACGAAACTGCGCTCCTCGTTATGTGCTTCACGGATCGTTTATCAGTTGGGACCAGCAACATCTGTGCAGCGCGAGCCGATCTCGATCAATCAACACTGTTACCACACCGCGCTAAGAGATCCGGTAAAGAAAACATTTGAATTCGCCGCTGAGGTAATAACATCGCTGCGAGATCTAGTGAGATGCATTCACATTTCTCCGTTATTAACCGTAGATCTCTATTAGATCAAACAGCGCTGTCATGGAAACCAGGAGAAACATTGTGCTGTGAATGAACTAGTACTTTACATCCACAGACCAGCAACATTCACCATGGATTTAATATAGTAACACTAACTGTAACCAGTTTGGCTGGAATGGTGAAATGCTTTCAAGTACTTCACACATCTTTTTCCAGCACTTCAAAATTCAAATATTATATAAATAAATATATATTTAAATGTTATTTTTAATGTGATGACCAAAGCATTATTTGTTCATCCTTCAAAGATGACCCCTATTTATAAACCTGAAAGTTTCAAGATCTAGGAAAACTCACACTTATTTAAAAATATTTTTTCTTTAAACAAATAGGAAATTTCTCTGGCATTTCTTTCTTTTTGCTGTATCGAAAACGTACCGAACCGTGACTTTAAAAACGAGGTACGTACCGAACCGTGATTTTTGTGTACCGTTACACCCCTAGTAAACACATGTAGTAGTTGATAGAAACGGGCATGAAAAGACCTCTAGTTCTGGATGTCTTGAGCCCATGTCTTCACAATATGTCCATTATACGCTACTGCACATCTGCTTTGCTGAAGGATAGCCATGTGCTCGGCGCTATGAGGATCCCCTGGAATGATTCGGAAAGTTTGTGTGACTCGCAATACGACACACCTGTAGAGATTTAGGTTCAAAAGTCATCCTTCCATCCCTGTTTGGCTTTGTTTAATAAAGCTGCGAGGCACAAATGCACTTTGAAGCTTAAAACAAATGTCGGAAAATGTGTTTTTTTCTCTCTAATGGTTCTGCGGTGCCAACTGGAATCAAAGCGGGATTTCTTAATTGCCCTCACCGGCTCCATCCGCACCAGGGACTGGTTGTCAGGCTGTAGATCATGATGGGACGTTTTTATGGTTCTGGGGTGACTCTGGTGGCCTGCAGGGAAACACTCATTTAATAACATTGTGCTAGTGGCCAGGGTGAGGGTTGTGTTACGTCCAAAACAAAAGCTGTGTTGTGTGTCTGTTTCAGCAGGGCACTCTATGCTGTCAGTCTGGAAATAATAAACTAATTCTAGTGCTTTGTGGGAGGTCGAAACGCTTTAAATGATCTGTATTTCCGAGCACAGATTATGTTTATCTCGATTGTGGGTTCGATTATATTATGAGTTGTTATAATTAAGGTTAAAGGTGAACTGGAGTGTGCAATTGGCTTAGAAGCAGGTAAACTGGACATCCACATTAGCTTTGTTTTCTTTGCTCTGTATATACTTATTATTTTAGGATGTCTATAAATTCTGATCACATTTTAACAGTTATTAGACTTTATTTTGATTATTTTACTATTAAGGGTGTTTCATCACAATATTATCTGACATTGATTATTTTAGCCAGCGATGTAACATTTGCTATTAGATTCAAGGATCTGAGATCGATAGATATCAATATTACCTATTTTACACCTCCACTTAAATTTTTGTTAACTCACAAACGCAACCAAAATAATTATAACATGAATATTTATTTGAACTCTCTATAAATTGCAAACTCTAATCTGTATCTCAGTTGCGATAGCCACAAAAAATACACCTTAGTTTTTAAATAATATGGGAAAATAAATAATGAAAAAGTTGCACACAGTCAAGAGACTTCTTTGCTCTCTAAAATGTGTAAATATAGTTTCCAAAATACATCCACAACAAAATGAGGTACTTGAATAAAGTTGTTAACTCAAACATGTCAAGTCATCCATTATATCTTATAGATAATATATAAAAAAGCATTTTGATTTTTTTTATGCATTGCATCAACACATTATATCATTAGTCATCTGATTAATGCATTGAACCATAGATGAATCATTACCCCCCTAGAAATTATGGTATTTATTTCCTCTACTAGACACAAAATGACCACTGATGGTCATTTTCCATGTCAGTTACTAGACGGTCTAATCCTGTCTACGCGAGCAGTTCTTGACCCAGATGTACATTTTGCAGTGTGTAACCAGACTTTCCAAAAGTCTACTCAGAGGTCTGTTACTCTAGAATTACAGACTCCTTTGCACCAGTTAGGTGACTTATACTGGACCACAGCACTGTGTGTGTTTTGGTTGAGCTGTCGTTTTTGGACATGCGGTGAGCTCGCCATGTGGGAATGTGCAGAATAAACTGTACCAGGCTGTGAAATGTAGAGCACTGCCATGACGGCTCAGAGAAAACATAAGAGTGAGATGATTTTTTTTTAACTTGTTGCCACTGTGTTGAGTTCCTCCCTGTTATTGCCACTGGAGTTTACTGTTCTCATTTCTATGGGCCAAACGCAGTGTCTAACCCCTATTGTTTTTATTGGCGGACATTTTTTAAATCCGTTTCCTCTGCTGTTCCTCTGTATGGCATCCTGTAGAAGCATTTGGAAGAAAGTTATAAGGTTTGGCACACAGATTGGTGGTGGTCTGAATTAGGGATGGACATTTTTCAAAAATATGGCATTCAAATATTTGGGCTCATAAAAATCGAATATTTAATAGGGTTGGGTATCGAGAATCGAGTATCGATTGGAACCGGGACTAACTTTTCATTTTTCCCGAAATCGTTCAAAAGTTACAATTTCGATTCCTAGTTTCGATATTCACAGTCCGCCGAGCGGAAGAAGAAACCGCTGAACAACACCAACGAAGAAGCATCTACCGGAAGTGTTGCCATAACCGCGCGAGTCGAACATGAGTAGCTTACGTCGGTGGTCCAAAGTGTGGCTTCACTTTTCTAAAAATAACGAAATCTCGGCAAAATGCTAAATTTGTGACAAAAGGAGTATTTGTGACAGAAGGAGTATTTCCTTCAGAAATACCATTGGTTAGCAAGGTTAGCTAAACTTTTTTGACCCTGCGTCTTAAAAGAATCGGAATCGAGAATCGTTAGGAACCGGAATCGAAACAAGGAATCGGAATTGGAATCAGAATCATTCAAATTCGAACGATACCCAACCCTAATATTTGAATATTTGTTTATGTAAGTGACGTTATTTTAAAGGGATACTTAAAAAAAATACTGTAAGGAAAGTCCATTCATTTTTCCATACTGGAAAGATGAATTTGTATTTAAATTGGGTCATTTATGTGGAAGAATTGTGAAATTATTTTTGAATTTGGAGCTTTCTAGACTGAGAAAATGTATTTTTGGCTTATGTGGATGAAAGACAACAACTCCCAGAATGCACTTGCTTCATTGCCTTATGAGGCCACGCCTACTGGTAACAGAGCGCAGTAGTTAAACAACAAGTCTAGGCTACTAGTGAGTCTCCATGATGAGTCTGGCCGAAAACGTGTTTCGAGATCACACAAAATGTCCGGGATTCGGTTTTTGCGTTCTACAGTCGCCATTCATCATGTTTACTGTGGCAAGCGGGACGAGTGAGGGCCGTGGGAGAACGTGATTACTTATTACGTCATTAATTATTACATAATTGACAAAAGTTTGAGTCTGAATTCTTTGTGATGGTAAAAATGTTTGTTTTATAATTGCTTTGTGGATTTACTGTGAATGTTGTACAAACAGAACTTGTGAATAGGCCAGTTTTTCTTGTTTTAGTTGTCAGTCATGTTATTATTTATTCACAAAAGAGAACAGCTGTTTTTCAATGTCTGTTATAATACATTTGCTCAGATCTATTATAATTTACTCACTACAAATACTTTGACATCCATGATTTTTGCGCTAGGGAGCTTTTCAAGGAAAGCTAAAACTTTTACGTTTCATGTAACCTGATTCTTCAATTTAGATTTGCATATTTCCTCTTCTTTTGAGTCTCAATGCCTACACTCTAAAAAATGCTGGGTTGTTTTAACCCAACTTTGGGTCAAATATGGACTAACCCAGCCGTTGGGTTAAATTTTTACATTACATTTTTAACCCAACATTTCGGGTTTGTCCATATTTGACCCAAAATTGGGTTAAAACGACCCAGCATTTTTTAGAGTGTACCCATTTGCACTGTTTATCCTCTGCTCTTGACCTGCTAGTAAGTTCCCATACTCTTATCTATCAGCTGTCGTAGCTGTTCACCTGTGATGTGTTTATCAGCGGAGGAGTCGTGCATGTCAGCCTTGCACATTCACTCACTTGCACTTGAATTCCAATGACGAAAGTGGGGGAAATCTCACATTTATGACACTCAGCTTAACTTTCCATCACTGAGAGTGGATTTTAGGTTGAGCTTGGGTGATTATATTTAGCCTATATGACAATATTTTTTATGGCAGTTTAAAGTTCCTGTTGATAGGCCTATATAAAATATAGGTAATAAAGTATAGGTACACTACATTTGTTAGTGTATGTATTCATCTTTGTTAATAAATTGTTCAGGTAGTACATTAACTAATGTTAACAAGTACAACAACCTTTGATTTTAATAATCTATTATTAAATTAATATTAACTAAGATTAAAAGGATACTCCACTTTTTTTTGGAAATAGGCTCATTTTACAACTCCCTCAGAGTTAAACAGTCGAGTTTTACAGTTTTCAAATCCATTCAGCCGATTTTCTGATATTTTAAAGAATATCAGTAACCAGACAGTTTCTGGTCTCATTGACTTCCATAGTAGGAAAAAAATATACGGAAGTCAATGAGATCAGTAACCTGTCTGGTTACTGATATTCTTATAAAAATCAGAAAATCGTCTGAATGGATTTGAAAACGGTAAAACTCGACTGTTTAACTCTGGGGGAGTTGTAAAATGAGCCTATTTCCAAAAAAAGTGGAGTATCCCTTTAGTAAATGCTGAAGAAGTATTGTTCATTCTTAGTTATTGTAAAGTGTTAAATATATTGTCAATGTCCGGAAAGATGTTAAGCTGTATACCCTTTTTTTAATCTAAATAAGACCCAGCGTTGCTCTGAAATAAGGGGCTGTATCTGCTGTTCTCAAGTTAGAGATTGCCAGGAGACTTTCTACTGGGTAAGTTAATATTTGACTTCAGTCAGATAACAGTAACCAACTTCTCTGTAGCTGATCCGTTTGAAGGCCTTAATGGCGATTGATTCTCTTATTACATAATCTTTTCCTATAGCTATGTTGTTCTCATAATGATGGTGATGTATTAAGTGGAGACTGTGTGGATTGAATTCCAGTGCTCTTTGAGTGAAGGAAGGATGAAGTGTTTTGTCTTTCTATAATGTGTATTGGAGTGAATGAATGCTGTCTTGTCAGGTTGATTTAGTTTCCACAGCCTCAGGTGCAACTGTGAACTGCAGTGAAACAAGTCTCAACTTTGTTTAGAGAAGAGTGTCTGATTTTTCTCACACTTTCTTCTTCCTGTTATCAGTAGTTCAGGTGTTCCTATAAATCATGAAGCATATTACTGAAAAGCATTAGGCCTAGCGATCACTGATATTTAGTAAGGTTTAGTAGGAATTTTAATGCATACACTGCATACACAGTTTTACACAGATTTAATTTATTAAAAGACAAAATGTGGAAGTCTTGATTGAAAGTTATTCCAGATTTATCAACGGCTTAAATATCCACTAGATTAATATAATAGTTATACCAAACATTTATATATTCTAGATATCTCAGAATATGGTTGGATTTGCCCTGAAATAATATTTAATAATTTATTTACATAAACAAATAGCAATAATTTCTTGGCCTATATATTTATTTCTAAAACATTAGAAAACATAATTTAAATACTTTTTCAGGTATCAGAGATTTATATTGGTTCATTAAAATGGACAGTTTGAACAGATTCACAGAAACGAATCGGACGAATTATACATTTGAAAGAATATTTCTGTAAGTTTTCATCAATAAACTTTACATATTGACTTTTTCTTTTGTCAGATTATGAGTAAATAATAAGAAATACAGTGAGAGAATTTTTTTCCAGTTTTAAAAAGTCAGGTTTCAGATTTCTTATGAGAGATACTGTGCACTCCAAAAGTTTTACTGTCAATTCTGTTCATTTTGTCTTCATATTAAGATACGTAAACCAACAATAGTGTGCCCTCGGGTGCTTTAATCCAGTTTCCATTCAGCGCGTCACGTTCAGGTACGAACAACAACACAATGAAACTCAATCCAAGATCAATGTTCCTCAGATCGCTCTCTCGCTTCTGAACTGCGAATTGCAAATTTGCATCACAGACAAATGGTTTGATTAAAATATAGTTTATATATAGAAATGGCTGGCGAGATAAACATGTTCAAGATAACGTCTTTATAGGAATAATAAATAGTAGCCCAACTTATGTGTATTTACTTAATTTCTCAAGTACCGACAGCAGAACCGATAACGTCCGAGCTTATCGATACAGTGGTCTTTCAAAATTCAGTACCGGGGCCCGTTTAATACCAGGTCCGGGTTTCGGTACCCATCCCTAGATATGATAAACTTGGCATCAATATATCTTCCCCTTGTTTTCTGCATTTTTCAATGCGAAGCGCGGCTGCACGCAATGATTCCATGTTGCTTCAAGCGCATCATTCTGCGCACCGGATGGCCTATAATACTTTTGGGTAAGGTTCAATGGGAATCACCCATGGGCGATGCCCCCTCCCCTGTGGAAATAGGCCTGCCACCACAGCTGGAAAAAATCCTAGAGGAAACACTGCATTAAAATGTGCACAGTTATCAAGCAGAATCTAAATTTAAATTTTTTTTTACCAAGTATCCGATTCCTGACCTTAAATCCATTTCAGAATTGGAATCGATTTTCGATTCCCTACCCTTCTCTCTTCTCATTTATGTAAGTAGAGAGGATGTTAGTGTGAGACAGAGTTACTTTGCCTGAGTAAATCTTCCCGGTGTCAGCATTACTTCATTTTCTGCCCTGAAGAGGCGAGTGAGTCATTTGACTCGGGGTGTTGAAAACCGCCTGTTTCTGGGTTGTCTGTGCTCTGTTTAGACCTGTGATCATTCCTGTCATTTGGGAAGGGAAACTTTATGACTTTCCACAGAAGGTTGGATTAAGTTCAAGTGTTTACAGATCTAGGTCACTGATTCAAGAGCAAAATTATGAATAGGATCCACGTGCTTTAAATTTTTTTTTTTAAATTTAATTCAAAATGAATTTTAAATCATCCTATTGTTCAATCATACTTTCATTGGTCTGGTATTAGAATTATTAATTGCATTCTTAAAAGTGAAGCAATAAAATGCTACAAAAGTACAGAATATCGCCTTTTCTCAGTTAAGTCAAGTCATCTTCATTTATAGCGCTTTTAACAATATAGATTGCTTCAAAGCAGCTTTACAGTGCTTATAGGAAATTAAAGTAACAGATTTACAGCACCTCTAGAATAAAGTCCAGCTAAAGTTTGATTGATTCACTTCGGTCGCAATGATCATGAGTTTTTAACTTAGTGGCCGCTAACACGAAAACTCTTAATGCGATCCGGCTGCTCATCCTCACAAAACAGTGCCTGGAGGCTCGAGAACGCAAACCATGAAATAGGTTCCAAGGTACAAGTCTTGAAAAATTTATAATACAGGATTTTTTATCGCTTCCGTGTACTAGCCATGTGAACCGGAATTATCCCGAGTCCCGACAACGATTTATCTGTACAAAGGTAAAGGGAAGGAGGGACTAGTCACGTTGTCGCCATGTCCAGGTCCTTCGTCCGATCCGGGTATGGCCTGGATCCGGCGGACTGCGGTAAACCTCAGGTTAAACAGAGAGATTAATATCAGCGTTCCAGACTGTGACCAAATGGTCGCATTTTGCGACCAAAATTTGAGAGTGTGCGACTGAATATTATATATAGTCGCACATGTTCGACCAGAAAATATGCCACACGTTAAATGCATGGTTAAGCGTGGAAGTGGCGCGTCAATGAATCCGTGACAAGAATAGCGCGCGTAAATATCAGTGGGAAGGAGACGGAGACAAATATCACAACCTGCTATGTGCGTCTGAGCAACAAGCGTTCTATCGACTCGTTAGTCGTTACCTAGCAGCGAATGCAAACAAAATGAAAGTGGAACGAAAATAACGCTACTCATAGGCCTATGATTACGACCCGAACCTCTGACCGTAAAATAAAGCCCCAAACTTGCCAATTAGAATAATTTTTAATTGTAATAATAATTAAAATTTTCAAGTAATAATAATTGGGAAATTAGAATAATTGCATTGCAAGCTGATTTAAGGTGTGCCCCTAAATTTTCTGCTTGCGCTCCTAAAATTTTCAGTCAGGGGCAACAGCGCTCCTAATAAATAAAGTTAGTCTGGAGCCCTGCTTCTTATGATGTAACAAGTACATCAGGATTTATGGGAAGTGTTCCCGGTTTCGTCTGACCTAATCTATGCAGCCTAACATTGAATTACAGAAGTATATAAATGTGTTATGAGGATGCTAGTTCAAAGAGATGTGTCTTTAGTCTAGATTTGAGCTGACAGAATCATAGCATTGCTTGTTTAACTCTCTTGTTGAGAGTGAATGTGAATAATTTAGATGCAATTTTTCCATACTTCTCTTCCTGGTTTCCCAGAGCAAACTCGTATTAAAAACGTCATTGTTGCTCTTTTCCTTTCATGTCATTGTGAATGCGTGGCAGTCTATAGAGCTGAGACACGGCCCGCTCCAGTTGCTCATTGTCTTTTTCTCGCTCATTTCCTGTTTCAAGGTGAAGAATTCTTCTCTCTGTCTGCAATCACCTGTTATCTTGTTCTGGTTATTTTCGTCAATGGGCATTTAATGGTTCCTATTAACGTGTCCATTATTCTCACAGTCTCTGTCCATTATAGCAATTAAATTCTCCATTTCAGAAAAGGATGTCTGTCATTTTCTTGCCATAAAGACATGGTCGGGTCGTTCCTGTCATGCAGTATTTTTTCAGCTCTTTAACTTTTTAAGAATTCATCAAATCTTTTATTAGCTAAGATGATTTTGGTCAAGTGATGCTGAGGGGATATAATTGACTATGGATTAAAACTCTATTCCAATGAAAATATGTATTGTTTGAACAGTTTTTACCTCTTGTAACCACAGCCACGTCCAAGTTATCTGAGGGCGCGGGTGCTTTGTGGCTGTGGTAACAAGAGGTAAAAAACGATAAGAATACTGTTCGTTTTCTCACACAAACCGCTCGTTTCGTGTCTTAGGCCATCAATGTGTACTTACATTTACGAGTCATTAAATCATGTTTAATCTGGACTTCTCTGTACATGCTCTTTGAGGTGGTGACCATAGACCTCCATTATATGACTACTGCGGAAACAAAGACACCTACAATTTGGATGCCCTTGAGGTAAGCAAAACCAAAAATTAATTTCAAAGTGAACTATCCCTTTAAAGACATTAAAAAGTGGAGAAATTATTTAGAATAAAACTGCCAGTGTTTCATTGTTGAAGTCAGTGAAGCACATGCAGACAATCATCCACCCAAACCAAAGTGAGGGTTTAGTTATGATATGTACTGTTTTTATGACGCAGGGTTTTAGGGTTTGTAATATTTGTGTTGATGTTGCAGCAGTTCCTAATCTAAAACAAATTTCTCCTAAGGGAGACAATAAATGCTACTTTGGCCATGAACCTAACATGATTTAAAATTATAAACCACATTAAGTTAAAATCTTCTTTTAAAAATGATGGTTTTCGTATTTTATCCATCTAAATGCATGTGCATTATCCATGCGTGATGGGACAGGAAAATGTACAGGTTAGTCGTAATGACCCGTCACAGAAGCAGGCCCGACTCTGTTGGTTTCGTGGTTGCCATGACGCCGGACACGGACTCTGAGGAATCATTCATGTCAAATAGCTCATTGAAAAGAGTTGCTTGGAGAGCGAGAGAATGGAAAAGTGTGTGGATCTTGGCGGCGGTTGAGATCGACCTGCTGTAATTGTGAGAGTCTCGAGGACAAGCAGGGCTCATCTGGCCTGTGACGGTTCAGTCAGTTCGTGGAAGAAGCCAGAGGCGATTAGAAAAACAATACCGCAGATGGTACCGTCAACACTTCAACCTGTCTATTGTTTAGCTGAGCCGTGTTTTTTTAAGGTGGGGTAGAATTGTGACATGGTGGAAACAAGATCTTTAACTAGGAAGAACAAGTTTGGTGAAAAGAGTGATTGCAGAACCCAAGGAAAACTGTTGTTCGTCTGAACTTCCACTATACGCTGTTTACAAGTAAATCTGTGATGTTTTCCATAGGGATGCACCGATAATCAAATTCCGTCTATTTCATGTTATATTCATGGGCAATTACACTTTAATGCTTTAACGTAATGCTTTAGTAATTTAGGCATCACAACATTAAAATGCAGAACTCTTAATTTTGTGATGAATAGTTGAAGTCGAGATGAGATCGCTTATGACATTCTCAAACAGCTATAGTACACATTGCACGAAAGGTAATGATATTTGAAAATTAGTCGAGTTGAGATTGCTTATGACAAATTAGCAAAGTGATTTTCAAGAAATTGTGCTCTTAAAGTGTTCAATCTCTAATAGGGGTGCACGATATTGACAAAATGGTGATATTATCGATATTGCGAGATCGATATTAATTTCAATATTTTTAAACTTATGTAAAACTACTAAAGTTATGGGAAAACGCATCTCCATAAACAACATGAAATCAAGGAGAGGGTTAACTTCATGCTACAGATTTCCCGCAGTGGTCAGAAAGAACAGGGGAGACTTTGGTAATGCTTCCTTTTACAGTACAGTACTTACAGTGTACTTACCTAGAAAGTACTGGCTAATATAAGGTAAGTACATGGAAATGGGATAGGTTTAGGGGTAGGTTCAGGGTTAGTAATAGTTATTGCCCAGTAATTGTAGTTACTAAAATAAGTGCATAGTATTTACATTGGTAATTGGACTGTAAAAGGAAGCGTTACCGACACTTTTTCTCTTGTTTTTCTCAATATGACTGTCGCTGCTTGCTCCAAAGCTAATCGCCGTCACTCTCACTTCTGCCTTGCTCTTCTACCACACAGTCCCCACAAACACGCACACTTGCCGGCTCGACGCACACCAGCGCACAAGTGTAAACATCAGGCCACCTGGCAAGTTCATGCGTTTTCACTGATCGGATAGCTATCTGATTTATCAAAATCCATTTTCAATTCCCGCGCTATATGCAGATTTAATGGAGTGCACATCACCGAAAGCAACAGTTATGAGCTGCGTTTTACGATCATCAGCTAAAATGTCAAAATCAAATAACGCAATAAGAGAGAATGGCAACAGCCCTGTTAAGATCATTTAGTTTATTTGCTTTTAATGAACGTAACTGCGTGTAAAGCGTCTGCGACTTGCGATAGTTTACGCGTTGGTTTGATGAAGAGATGCTCAGCCGCTCATCTGTGGTGTCGTCATATCTGGCCATAACATGACATGTAGCCTAATACTTTCTCATTTTTAGCTTTTTTGTGAGGAGTAAATTTTACATATGTGTTTCAACAACCAGATTCGTTTACACTTGTCCAGTTTGGTCTGGAATCGCCCAGGTCTCCTCCTGAAGTGGTTTCAGCGATCGGATTCGAATCCGTCTTGAATGCACTTTGGAGGGCATTTACACCTGGTCTTTTCACAATAAGATAGCTATCCGATCACAGAAAACGCATAAAGTGGCTAGGTGTGTTCTGTAGATTTGCTCTTTATTGTTTTTTACACTGTACAACCAGTAAAACATTTCTTGTTATGTAGACATGGTTATTATTTATTTAACCAAGTTGAAATGAACATGTCGGACCGGACGCATCATAAACAAAATATCTTTCGATATGATATCGAGCAACGTGATATCACAATAACGATATTGATTAGATATCGTGCTCCCCTAATCTCTAACCTTAGTTACAGCTAATGAACAGTGAACGTGGCGTCGGTCTTTCCGCATCAATTTCAGCGCGAGTCCCCATGCTTTTGAAAACAGCGTCTTCACGACTTGACGACAACACAAACCGATGGTAGGGGAAGACTCATAAATGGTATTAACCCCACTGACGGGTAGGTTTAGGGACGGGGTTGGGGTAGGTCATATATTTATATATACAATACATACAGTAATGTAACGTTAAGTCAACGGCGTTCATAAACACGCTGAAAAGCGATTATGCGTCTTGATAGCACGGCAAAAATGGAAATACGAATTGGCGTGTCAGTCTGCTCCCACCCGTTACGTCATGCCCGCAACGCCCATTTTCAGACGTGGAAGTAAAATTTTCTCACAAAAGCCACTCTAGAACATTCTTTAGCATATTTATAAGTATATTATAAAGAAATTCTAGTTCATTATTTTCTATAGGCTACATTGACTCGTGTCCTCTAACCTGCAATATGCCCTTTAAAGCAGCGTGCTTTTCTTTGCTCTGCTCTTAAGTAACTTTCAGGCTTTAAGGGTCTCTGTGTGTAATGGGCTGCTGAGAGGCTCACTGAGATAATGCTGATAGCCAAGTCATTGGAGCAGCAAGACCCCCTTTAGAACGAGAGTGAGATAAAGCTGCTTTACAGAGAGCCAAGATACCTGTAGCCCTGCCACATGGTCATTCCTGTGGAGATAGTCCATGGGATTTCTCTTCCCCGTTCCTCAGGACATGGTATCTTCATCTTGCATGGTTGAGATTGTTCTGCCAAAGACTTTGTTAGAGAGTCAGAGAGCCACATGTTGATTTAATTTCGTTCCTGGGTCGGATCAGATGTGAGGGAAACGATGACGGGACATGTGGACCTCTCGCTGTCGGTCTTAATGGTCTTCAGACCCTTCAGAAACTCCTGAGTCTGGTCTGACCTTCACTAGTTTCGTGATCCTTTTTTGTGGCCCGAGATTTTTTTAACCACGTTATTTATTTTTTATTGAACGATAGGTTCAACAGTTGAACTTTTAGACATAATAATAATAATAATAAAAAGTCTGCATATGTGTTTTTATCATATTTGATATATCAGGCTTTAATGGCTCGTATAATATGATATTGGAGAATATGGAGCTCATATTTTGAGGGAAAAATCAAAGTAAGACGAAATGCGATGTTAAAGGGATACTCCATTTTTTGGGCTCATTTTACAACTCCCTCAGAGTTAAACAGTTGGATTTTACCGTTTTCGAATCCATTCAGTCGATTTTCTGATATTTAGAAGAATATCAGTAACCATCCCATTCACTTCCATAGTAGGAAAAAAATATATCATGGAAGTCAATGGGACCAGAAAATGTCTGGTTACTGATATTCTTCTAAATATCAGAAAATCGTCTGAAAATGGATTTGAAAACGGTAAAACGCAACTATTTAACTCTGAGGGAGTTGTAAAATGAGCCTATTTCCCCCAAAAATGAAGTATCCCTTTAATCAGTGATATCTTAATAACAGTAAAGCAGACTTCTTACATAAAATGCATATAAATATGTCTTAGTAAGATGATATATACAAGCTTAGTTTTCGCTAAACAAGTGTAAACTATCAGTCAGAAGACAGAAAGTATGTAGAACATAATGTTGATAATTCAGAGGCCTTAAAAATGTGTGTTTTGAATATATTACAGCAATCTTTTTGGGATTAATTGCATTAAAACTTAATATTGAGTTCAAGTTTAATTTGATTTAAGAGTTTGTTTCACTGAATTGATTTAAAACTCCAATCCAACGATTAATTTAAAGCATTATTTAAAATGTGGCATTTTTCAGATATTAAAATGTAAAATATGCAGGCCTAAATATTGCTGTTTGCACTGTTTTATTGGTGCATATAACTCTTCTTCCATTTTTTTAATTTAATGATAAGCACTGCCTTGATTACTTTTAACTATGGTAGATTTGTACCGTATTTTTCTGAATCTACTGTCTTTTTGTTTGAAATGATTTCAGATTTATTAAAAAAAATCACCCCTTTTAGCTTTAAGCTTTTTCTTAGAAAGATGTATAAATATCAAAGTAAAAAGGCTGAAATATATCTCATGTATCAGCCAGCTCTACGTGTCGTGATTGTGAAGGTGTCAGAATTTCTGTTCCCTCCTCTTATCCGTTTAAGAGTTTGAGGAATCTGTCCCCAGCAGTTTTGCTCGTCGCTGCTTCAGGGATGGATGGAGTGAGAGTGAGAGAGGTCGTCTGGAACGAGACATGCTGCTGTAATTGCTCGCATGTGCTGCACATTTGAGTCTTTTAGGAGGTTCACTTCACTATCCTGTAACAGGAACAACAGCCAGGATGGAAGAACTGGAGACGGATCACATTCAGATCAGAGTTTGTCTGGGTACATTTTGTAGAAGTGTGGATATAATCCACACAAACTTTATTTTTGAAAATTTTCTTTATTGTAATACTTCATAGCAGTGTGTATATAGATTTTTAACATCATTAATAATCCTTAGTTAACCCTCTGGGTTTGTTCGTTTAACAGTCACACTCGGGAACTTCGGGTCAAAATTGACCCAAAGGGCGGGATTCATATTTAAAAAAGAAAATCATGTTTTTTTTTTTAACTTGTTTTTTATAATATTTTTTTCTTTTCTTTTTTGGTGTTTTGAGAAAATTTTTAAAAATACAAAAATTTATAATTAGTATTAATGCAATAATTATGACCAAATTTCCCCCCATTGAATATAATAGAAAAAATATTTAAAAAAAATAAATAAATATTTTTTTAAAAGCTGTATTTCATTTTGGAGTCAAGCCTAGGCCTCATAAAAACAATTTTTGAAATTAGATGGATGCCATCTCGTGGACAAACTGAGCTTTTTAAAAATGCAAAACACATGTATAATCTGAATTTTTTGGTGTGTTTGTGTATAAAGGTGTGTTTGTGTGTGTGTGGATGTGTCTGTTTTGCACTCTTGATGTTTTATAGATTCACCCCTTCACTGTTGTGTGCTTTTTTTCAAGATCGTTGCTGATTTGTAGATTGTACGCACAAAAAAACTCAGTATTTTCACATTTTTGCCAATTTCCCATTCATTTCATATGCGGGTCATTTTTGACCCGAAGGTCCTGAGTGTGAATATTTTTTTACGACCACTTAGACTTTTCAAATCCTGTCCCCAATTTTTTTGGGTGTTCATTCACTGTACCAAGTACCATTAAAGTCACCGAGTTCCGGACCATTCCGGTGAAGCTACGATTTTTAACATTTTTTTGACTTTTTAACATTTATCATTAATGACCTGAAGAATCCCAGAGGGTTAAAAGTATTTTTGTACATATAACAATACATGTTTACATTAACAGTTGTATACTATTAAGTAAAAGGTACTATACAGTATATACTGTCATCATTTACTCACCCTCAAGTTGTTCCAAACCTGTGTGAATTTCTGTCTTTTGCTGAACACAAAATAAGATATTTTGAAGGATGTCTGTAAACCAAACACTTGATGAACCCCATTGACTTCCATAGTATTTGTGTGTTTACAAGTGCAGAGGAAGGTCTGAGGCTTAGGTATGATTAATGTGCGTTTGGTTTCTAGGAGCACTTTAATGTTTGAAACTGTAAGCCGGAGGAATGTGTTATTTGTAGCATTTATATATAATCTGCAACAATATTTGAGCTTATTTACAGTGCTTTTTCTTGCAAGCTAAACTAAAAAAAGCTGCTTGCAGGTGCCAGTTTTCAACCAGATTAGCAGTGTGAACCCAATTTGTTTGCCTCTTGTTGGGGTCCAGCGTTTCTTTTGAACTTTGTTTTGAAATATAAGTGCATCTGTTTCTGTACCGAATCTTCCTGCATCGCTCCTCAACTTTTAACTTCTCACTCTGGATGAGGTCGCAGCAGGCCTTCACATCCAAGAGCTTGAATCGATGCGGATCGGGACGTTCGCTCGTCTCAAGGGGAAAGACCGGGAGGATTTTCTTCATGCTTGATCTCAATGTTGAGGTGTCTGCTGTGAGTTCAGCACGACTCCAGATTCAGACCCTCACCTTGTCTCGTCTCATCTGAGCAGAGCTGTCAGGCACGCTTTTTATTTTACTGTTACCTCTAGTCTTTGTAGCAAGGCTGTTTTCTCAGAGAAAACCATTGGTAGTGCAAAAATATAACGGACAGACCAACATATGAAATCTATGTGATGGAGAGGATCTCTTTGGGAAATGTATCAAATTATGGGGAAAATTAGTAGATAGTATAATATTCTTAGTAGTCCAGAGACCTAGTATAGAAAATATAATAACTACAAAATAGATTAGTTTTGGAAATTTTATTAAAGAATTAGATTTTTGCATTTTTAAGAGAAATAAAAGTCCAGTGCATCATCCTCAAGTTCTTTGTGTAGTTAAGTGTTATAAGAAGCATTAGCTTAAATTAGAATATGGTACCAAGTTTGACAAAATACTTTCCTGAGTAATAGGCTAACTTTAATGAGCTACCATTTTTTTTTATTATAGCTATCATGGCTTTGTTGTCATTATTATATTGTCCAAGTACTATTTTTTTGTTAAAGTGTTATTTTTATTTGTGTCTAAATAAATAAATGCAATAAAAAAAACTAAAAAATAAATATGTATAGATCAAATAGTGTCTTAAAGGAGTAGTTCACATTAAAAAAAAAAAAAAACTTTTGCTGATAATTTACTCACCCCCATGTCATCCAAGATGTCCATGTCTTTCTTTCTTCAGTCGAAAAGAAATTAAGGTTTTTGATGAAAACATTCCAGGATTTTTCTCCATATAATGGACTTCAATGGGGACCAAACGGTTCAAGGTCCAAATGAGAGTTGGGCTTTGAACGACACCAGACGATGAATAAGGGTCTTATCAAGGACCCTTCGAGTCATGACTCGAAAAAAAGATTTGTTTATTTTTTTGATGAACGAGTTCGAACAGGAGAGTCATGAACGCACATCACAGAACAGAGCAAGGCGACCATTTGAGCTTATAAAACTTAAAGTTTGTTATTTATTTTTTAAATGAGTGATCGTTTCGCTTTATAAGACCCTTATTCATCGTCTAGTGTGGTTTAAAGCCCTTTGAAGCTGCACTGAAACTCATTTGGACCTTGAACCGTTTGGTTCCCATTGAAGTCTATTATATGGAAAAAAATAATCGAAAATTTCTTTTCAACTGAAGAAAGAAAGACATGGACATCTTGGATGACATGGGGGTGAGTAAAAAGTGAACTACTCCTTTAAGCATTATTTCTTTCTACTATAACATTGCCCAGGGATTGAAATGGATGATAATAGTGATGTGTTGCACACACCTGATGTGTTTGTGTTCAGTCACCTTCCCGTTTCATTTAAACACCCCGAGTGAAGTTTACAGTGCAGAAACAACTGGATAAATAGACGTGCTGTAATGTGTTTGACCTGTGCTGCTAATTCTGAGAGGTGAAGGAACTATTATGACCAGTGGTACGAGAAGCCCAAGTTCAGCCGTTTAGCATCAATTAGACGTGGAATGCTGGGAATCCAACAGCTTGTTTTCCGGAATAACAAGATAGCGGAGCAGAGCCGCTCTGTGCAAATATTGAAGAATTCTTTCCATGCCGGCCCACCAGCGATCACACATTGGAGTGGGTGGACTGTGGGAAAAATCTCCAAATAGAGAAATAAAATATACAAGGAGCTATTAGATAATGTTCTTTTTTATATTCTTTATTCCCCTACATTATACAAGCTCTTTTGGCCCTCTTAAAACACACTATTTTATTTGACTTTTCTATTAATTACGTAAACATACTGTAAATGCGACCCACAAGAATTGTGTTCTAAACCATCACTTTTCTGAACCAACGGATGTCTTTTCAATCACATCTGAAATTAGCATTCTGCACTGAAAATGGCATTTGATCAAAATATTCTGTTCACAAGTGACATTTACCTTGATTTTTCTTTTTTTTTCTTCTTTTTTTTACACTATACACCTCTTATATTTCATCTCAAACTTTTCTGACACTTTTCTTCTTGGTAAACGATAGAGCCCGACCGATAAAGGATTTTGAAGTCTGATAACGATACAAATATTTATTGGTTTTCAAATCCGATATTCCGATATATCGGCCGATATTTTTTCTTAATTATTATTTCAGAAACGCGCAACAAATTGTAAAACATACATTTTCAATATAACAGGCCAAGGAGAGATGATGCGTCTCATTGCTATAACTGTCACGCGCTATTAAATAAATACTTCAGTCACATTGTCAAAAAGGACTACACTGTAACAACATAATGTAATGTAATAAATATTACTAGCCAATTCTGCTTCATTCTCTGCTTATTTAACAGCAGCAAAACTGGACATGATAGTCACACATTTTTAAAAAATATTCAGTATCAAAATATGATACAAAATATTCATAATCGGCCATACCGATAATTTGGAAAATGCCTAATATCGTCCGATAATATCGACCTGCCGATATATCGGTCTAGCTCTAGTAAACAAGTACACTAATATTTAAGAAAACATTTAATGGCAAAATACATTTTTGTCAGCATTTTCACACAACAATTTGCTGAGGTTCAATGTTGAAGTTTATGTCAATGTTAGATAATTGTATATGTTAACAATTCATATTTCTATGATAGGTAGTAGCAAACGTAAACAATAAAGTCAATTTTATTTGTAGCACTTTTCACAAAACATTTTCAAAGCAGCTTTTTAGAAAATAGTGATATTAATAGTTAATGTTTATTATATGTATTCATGCCTTACAGTCACGTTCAACAGATTATAGCTGGGCGATAATACAGTTTACGTTTTCTGATGATACGAGGAATGTGACCTCCATTAAAGAAAGTGTAAATCTGTTGGCTTTAATAAAAATCAACGCCTCAGGGATATTAAAGAGCATGTAGTCAAAGTATGTATTTCGAAGATCTCTCTGGAGAGTTTTCTCTAGGGTGGAGTGTAACTCTAGACTGTAAGATCTTCTGAATTTACCAAACCTGCTGCTTCATGTGAAATCTCTCTCGTGTTTCCACAGCTCAATCGTGAAGGGATTCCTGGAGTCACGCCATGTTTAAGGCCGTGCTGAAAAAGAGCAGAGACGGTGGGAAAAACAAGAAGGATGCAGGTATGAAAACTGATTGGCTTACTTTTGAAGCTTCATTGTTGATTCATGCAAAATAAAGCCCATCAGAAGATAGTAGACTTGTAAATATGTACTAATTGAGGCGGTAGATGAACAAGATTGCTTCGGGATGCCTGATCATGTAATGTGAGCGATGTGCGTCGGAGATCTGTCATCATGAACCTGATCAAAGTGTGGGATTTATGATGTGGTTTCTGGTTTATGTCACTGTTGTGGAAACAGGTGTGCAGGAGCTCTGGGAGAATAAGGAGGTGTGTGTGTGTGTGTGTGTACACTTGAATCCCCTGGGATAATGGGATGTTGCTATGGAAATAGTTTTGGTGATTTGGCTTCAACGTAAAAGCAAAAATTGAAGATTGAAGACCCAAACACAAACAAGTGGTTGTGCTCTAAAACCTAGTTAGCTGCCTTCATGTTTTCCTGAAGATCATGTGCGGTCATGTATCACTGTCTGTGCTTTAAACTAGTGAGATCATTGACAATTCACCATGGGGCCTTTGAAACCCCATAAGACAGCGTTACAATGGTTGATTCCCTGAGATGTTGTTTTCAGTTGTACGAACATGTTCATCATGCATGAATCCTGTTTTACACACCCGTTTTTTCCTTCATGTCTCAGCATTAGTGAAAACACTTGTTGATGATGCGGTCATCATGCAGTATTTTGGCACAAATTCATCTGTCATTTGGTTGAAGCTCATCAAATTAGACAGATCTGAACCTGGACAGGTTGTTTGATGTTCTCATTTTACATTACTTTTGTTTATTATGTAGGGCTGGGTAATAAATATCGATTTCTCGATATTAATCGATTCTCATTTTTAAGAACCGATATCGATTCTTAAATCTCAAGAATCGATTAGTCATCCTGTTTCATTTGAATGAATAGGACATTGTATCGCGGCTGCGCACATCCAAAAAAAATCGCAATAATCTTTGTCCTTTGTTACTATTGATATGAAACAAAGTCTCAATTTTCAAATTACGTCCATTTTCTTTAGAAATTCAAAAACATAAATTGCGTTTTGGCGCTGTGGCGTGAGATCGCTCTGGCGGAGCTCAGGAGAAACAGCAGCGCTGATCTCACTTCCGGGTTAATAATACCAGTCACAGCGTGAAATAAACATGAATGAGCATCTGAAAGTGTGTTAAAAGATAGAGTACAACTTATCGAAATCCGCATTCGCTCAATCAGCGTTTCAACCGTGGAAAGACGTCAGTTAAACAGCTTGTTATCAATGTCATGTATCGTCATATTTACCTCAGAAAACCCACATAAACTCGTTAGTCAGCTAGAAAAAATAACTCCAGAGAGGAGCATTTAGCTAAATATATACACCATATTACATATGCATTATAATCTTAATGTTCTTCAATATTTAATGCATATTTGAATAAATCTGGCAAGTTTTTATGACAGCCACCATTTAAATGTTTATATTTCATATATTACCTTCATATTAGGCTAATGAAGCCTATTGGCTGCAACTAGACTCCCATAGTTTACAGCATTTAAGAGATTTGATTACCTTGAGAAAAATGGCCATTTATTGTAAATGATATCCAAAATAATTGATATTGAATCGAATCGAATCGTAATCGAAATCGAATCGAATTGCAAGCTTGTGAATCAAATTGTGAAATTTGTCTTAATACCCAGCCCTATTATTATGCTATTTTGGTGTTGCCTCAGATCTAATGTAAATTCTAGGCTCTGAAACATCTAGTGTAGGTTTGTCCATGTTGGTGTCTAATTTGACTAGATTCTCCCAAGTAACAGATGAATTTGTGCCAAAATGCTGCAAGGATTCATTGAAAAATGCAGCTGTTGACGTTTGCGTTTGATTCTTTTCATTTAGCTTTCAGTGTGAGGATTTATTACGACTAGTCTAGACTTGTTATTTTTTTCCTTTGTTGTCATCCTTTTAGATTTAGAGCTCTGCTTATTACGACAGACAGCTCAGCCGGAAATGCTTCGTGAAGTCACAGGTCTGGGTCTATCCGTTTCCTCTCTCTCTTTCTCCTGTTCTTGATCCCTCCGTTCCATCCCTGCTTGAATCAGGATTGACATGTTTTGTCAGCTCTTGATGTGGTGGTTGCTGGAATCGCTTTGCTTGTCGTGTCATTTGATGACGTCCCGGTGGGGAATTAGTGGCATATTTTTTTTTACATCCAGGCCGGCTGGGAAATGTGGACTGCAAACTCAAGATGAATAGCAGCACATGTTGTCGAGGCTGTTTTTTCGCTTTACTGAATATCATATTGCCGTTCTGAAAGGTTTTAGAGCTCAGATTCAGTCTTGAGTTACTGATGCCTTCACACCACCTTAGACTGCTGAGTTAGGCTTGACAATGAAGGTGGCCCGCGGCCAGTGTAAGAGAGGATCGGACCTGTTGACGGAAGGATGTTTTACTTAGGGGATGCACCAATGTGTACATTTTGTTTGATGCAGCTAACCAATAATTCTTTATATTTTAAAGTCAATTATCGATGTATTGGCCGATAAAATATGCAGACTTTGGCTGATTATGCACTAAATTATGCATAATAGGGCTGCACAATTAATCGAATTTGTAATCGCGATTACAATTATGGATGCCACAATTATGTAATCGTTCAATGGCACAATTATAAAAAGTCCACTTACATTATTCTGTGTGCTTAAAATTTTTTTTTTTTGTTTTTTTTTACAGTTTATCTTAAGGGTTTTTTCCCCATTGTTTCAATTTTAGTTAGTGTAACATTATAATTATAATTAGCATTAAAGCAACACTATCTAGCATTGTTTACTTAAAATAATGTTTCCAAAATCTTATCAGTGGTTCATCAAGTCGTAACAGGGTGAAAGGCACTTCTGCCGTCGCCTGACGGGGTCTGTATCACTTTTACTAGCACTAACTTCGGGGTTCGGGTAGGAACCCGACCAAAAAAAGAACTACAAAATTCGACTGCTTTACATCAAGCACTACAATTGTCATTATTTCGTTGTTGTTTTTTTGTTTCTGATGTCGCAATACATCATCCTTTCATGAAATCATGTAACATACTCTACTACATTGTCTGTGGACATCGTTCATTCTAAAGCCGGTGCTGGATAAACAGCGAGCATGCGTGCGACGGTAGGCTAAATTATTTACGACAGCGGCAATGGACAATTTCGTTTCCAACCAGTAGGGCGACCGAAGAGGAAAAGTTACTTGGTGTTACTTGAAGTTACTTGTAGAAAAGCATTTAAAAAGTTAAAAGCACTTAAAGTTACTTGTAGAAAAGCATTGAAAGTTTCAGGAGTTTTCAGACATTTTATTTTGATATAAAAATTTGCATGCAGTTTCTTCGAACAATGGCATAAAGTTGTTCAAAACAAAACTCAATGTAAATTGTGATAATCGTAATTAATAATCGCAATTATAATTTCAGGGCAATAATCGACAATTATGATTTTTGTCATAATCGTGCAGCCCTAATGCATAATCGCATAATCGCTTTTTTCTGGAGGGTCTGCCTACTTTTTGGAACAGCTTTTGTGTCTGGGATGTGCTTAAGATGCCCTAAGTTGCTGTCTAGTTAATCTAGGTTTTGGAAGAGATCTCAAACAGAGCTCTTGACTAATGTGACTCTCTGTCTGTGTAATATTGACTTAGTATCATCTGCCTTGTCCTTAAATGTTACGGGCCCTTGGTGATTTGTAACAGTAATGAGTAAAGGAGAAAGCCCTGATCTTTTTTTAACTACACGGTAGAGGACAAATGTTGTCGGTTTGGCCTGCGGCGGCTCTCCAGGGAGTTTGAAAGGGATCATGGAAACTCTTCCCTGATGCCAAAGACCACAGCCATTATCCCACACAATCTCCAATCTCAAAGTCAGCCCTTCAATCTATTTTTTTCCTCCCTCTCTGACTTCTCCAAAACCTAGCGAGCTTCCTACGTAGGCCACATTTTAAGGAATCATAGGCACACTCCCAACATTGAATGACTATTTAAAAAGCATGCAGCTTTATTTTGCATCAAATCCTTTGGGGAAGTTGACAAACCCATAATGGACTGGAATCATATTCTTCAACCAAATATAAGGGAAAAACAAATATTTATAAACAGTAGCTCAGTCTTATAAAGAATACTTTTAGTAATGCAAATAGACTCAGAATTTGTGTGTTTTTATATATTTTTATGCTTAATAGAGTATTGCATTGTAAGCAGTCTTATTTTGGTTTTATTTATATACTATTACAGTTTTTTTAATTAATATTTTGAATTAGATTTTATTTTTATCATTTTCAGTTTTCATTTAATAGTTTAATTATAGTAGATTATTTGGAAATATTGTTGTATTTTGTCATTTATTATGATCATGTTTTGTTTCAATATTACTATTTACACTCTAAAAAATGCTGGGTTGTTTTAACCCAATTTTGGGTCAAATATGGACAAACCCAGCCATTTGGTTACATTTTTAAATTATATTTTTAACCCAATGTTTGAGTTTGTCCACATTTGACCCAACATTGGGTTAAAACAACCCAGCATTTTTTAGAGTGTAGGTTTAATTTATTTTTTATTTCAGTTTTATTTTCAATTTTAGTGCTTAAACTTATTTAAGTCAAGTTTTCAATGCGCTTCATGCTTATGCATTTCAAATCGGTCACTTATAAGTTCAGTAGGTGTGTGTGTGTGTGTGTGCAGGTTTAATTTTTTCCAGTCTAGCTGGCGTGAACATGGTCATTGCTTTTTTCTTTGTACATGCTTGAGGTTGCCTTTTCCATTTTGATCCACACCACATCGAAAGGCTTTCCACACATCTGACACATGTCTGTGGGTTTGTCTTTTTCATCCTGTTTTTAAAGTATTCCGGTTGTGGCTTTGAGTTTTAAAGGTGTTGAGAGTCTTTGATCGGCTCTCTGGCTTGTAAAGGTCACATTTCCAGCCATCGTCACTGCTCTTAATGATTTCGAGCTACTGAATGGATTACGATGCTCTTGTTAAATTTGACCCAAGGATTCATTTGTGGTGTTTTCTGAGGCAAACATTCAAGTAATAGTATTGCTAGGGGCCAATGAAATTGGTTTTATTTTTCCCCAATTACATTATGACTTCAATGCTCACTCAAATCATGTGAACTGATCTGACCTAGGTGACTTTTGCACTTTAGCATCACTCACAATATTTATTTGGTATTTGAAGTATGTGACGGCCTTTTGCATCAAAATGTCCACTCTTAATCTTGATCAGGGACTTGAGCCCCGGCAGCTTCACAGATGTGCTTCAGTTATTGCAGTGCACCATGGGAAGAGACAGTTTTACGAGCCCACGAAGGAAACACTTTGAGGTCTGTTCACCTGCGATCCCTCGTAATCTACAGGTTCACATCTGAACATAACATTGAGATTTTAAGTTCATTATAGCAGAGCAGTTTCACCCGAGGCATTTTGCGGGACCACAACCAAACCTCTGCCCTTTGACCTCGTAAACTATTGGAAGGACTTTCAGTGTGCTTTAACAGGGGTATGGTGACACTGACTTATATTTCTGATTTGACTGCATTCATTTGAGTTTGTAATAGAAGTTCAGTCACAGTCAGAGCAAATGCAAAAATATTGATATACGTATATATATATTAGGGATGTGGGAAAAAATAGATTTTTTTGATGCATCGCGACGCGGACGATTCTGAATCGATCCACAAATGTAAAAAAAACGATTCCACCCCCCCCCCCAATTTTTTTTTTGATGTATATATTTATAATAATGTAATATTGACATGTAATATTGAATATATATATTTATAATAATGTAATATTGAAATGTAATATTGAATATTGATGTGATATTACGTTATTATATATATATATATATTTAAAAAAATGTGGCTGGGGAAATCTTTCTTTTTTTTTGACATTTATGAATCGATCCAGAATCGTCCATGTCGGCATTGAATATCAAACAAGTAAAAAGTGCAATTAATACCAAAATGTTGCTGTTAATATATGTTGGTCTAGTGTATTTTTGTTTACTGTTGTGAAATGGAAAATCAATAATCGCTAATCGAGAATCGTTAATAATCGAAAATCAACTGTAATCGAATCGGGACTTCAATAATCGTAATCGAATCGGGAAATCAGACAGATTAACCACCCCTAACATATATATATCTCCCTAATATATATATATATATATATATATATATATCAATATCTCTATGATCTAGAAGCTCTAATGTCCAAGTCCAGCTTGTTTTTGAGTTTGCATTGAATTGAATCTTGTCCCATCACTACATTAAAACTGCTCTGACCTAAACAACTTCATCATTTATCATTCCATTTTAATCATGCCTTTTTTATCAAAATAATTATGGCTGCACAGGGCTGTTTCTTTTTACATTTTGTGCCCAAACTATTGCTAAGATCTCTTTTTCACTCAACACATGGTTTGCAAACCGCCCATTAATAATCAGATAAGAAACTGAGACTCGCACACATGTAGACCTGTGGCCTGACTCTGCGTATGTGGATGTGTGTGTTTGTTTTTATTGGACTGACTGTGAGTGCAGTGGCCTTACACAAACGATCACAAGGACACGTGAACTATTGATCAGTGTGTTTGATCTCTGGGAAGTTTCCGGGTTACAGCATTGAGGAGCGGAGGAATGCAGGACTGGTGAGGTCTTGAGTAAATGTTATTATCAGCAGAAAATCTGCTCCAAGTATCCTAGTGAAGTGCTTCTTGGTTTTAATCACTGTCTGTACAACCGCAAACCTTTGTGTGTTTTCCACAGCAGGAGGACGATCATAAATTGGGAGCATGACAGTGTTTAGCCGTTTCTGTCTGGCTGTGACCTTTGGTGACCTGGTGGGCGCTTCACCAGCACTGTTGTTTCAGCTGTGTGTGTGTTTGAGCGTGTGTGTGTGTAGTTGGTAGCGCATGTCTCAGTGCTTTTGTTTGAGTGGACACAGTTGGCTGTGGTCAGATTGGTTGGATTGTGGCCGAACTACTGAGGGCCGGGACGCACCGCTTTCTTTGAACTTCTCAGGTTTTTGTGGTTTTGCCAAGGAGAGTGAGGCTAATTTAAAGAGCATATTACAGTAAATAAAATGTAAATGAATATATTAACTTACCATATGAAAAGTTAATGCAGGATTTAAAATGTTTTAAAATGACACAAGGCACTAATTTAGTCGATAAAGTGAGTGTCTCTTGGACTGCTCGTAAAAACGGCTTTTTTCAACATCGCGTCATTTTACGCGTCATTTTCGTGCCTGGTGTGGTTTGTGCCGGTGAAGAGACGGGATTTCTCTTCCACATCGGCTATGAGAAGCGCGGTCGTGTGTAGCATTCACTTCAGATGGAGGATTATCATCCCGGCGATATGATGGAGTTTAACATGGGGTGCCGAAGCAAGAATATTGATCGTCGTATACTGTACCTATGGCATCAAATAGTGTGATATGGGTAGTCGTGCCCTAAATAGAGGATTGTAATTGAAAAACAAAATGACTAGGTTGGTTTAAATATTCAAATCTTTAATTTTATGTTTATGTTATAACTTGAAAAATATGTATTCAAAATGTACCTGAATATGTTTTGATACCATATTGAAGCTTTCCAAATCGTTTTTTATTTCTTTTATCGTTTTTTTCTGTTATAAAAGTTATGGTTATCTGAAGTCGACTGATCGCTGTGATTTTCAGAAACAGAATTTTGAGAAAAACAGGTTTAATTGACGGTCACGTCCTGCATTGCCTTTTTTTTCATAGTAATCATCATAGATTAGGTATCATTCGAAAGCTTACGAACTCAAAATTCATCCTGTGAAAACCGTTTTGAAATTGGACGATTGAGAGGCGAGTCTATTTATCAATAATTAATCAGCCCTCAAACAAAAAAGTTGTATATAAACATTTAAATCGCTCATTTTAATGAGAGAGTTATGTTTCTACTAGGCTTGCCGCGATAGACGGTGTTGACGGTGTTACCGGTTTTAAGCCCCATCACCGGTGACATCACTTTCCCACCGTGACACCGCAATGTCTTGACTTTTTTTTTTAAAGTATTCGTTTTTGCTAAAATATTTATTTGAATTAATTAAAAATAATAATTTTCAATTATTTAGTTCTGAAGAGAGCATTATAATTAAAAATGAACTGCGCAACGCGTGCCGTCACGTCACAGATCAGCAAGCATCAGGATTCCATTTAGCACGTGTGTGGAGACGAGAACGAGTCAAATTACAGAAAAGCAAGATAATGGCGGAAGATTTGGTGTCAAAACGCAATGCAAAAGCGCCTGTTTGGCAATATTTTGGCCAATATATATTAATGTTAATAAATGCCAATTTATAGTGTTTTACTTTTTTTTAGAGTGCTGTCATTTATGTAGGCTAAGGTCCTTTTTAAAGTTTTTATTTTATATTCGTCTCTTTTTATTTGGTTTTATCTTATTTAAACTTTGTTTAATTTTTTTAGGCCTATTTTGTTTTCTTATTCGTTAATAAACGTTTTATTTTTTTTGGGCCCACAGTTTGCCGATTTTCACTTTTTTCAGCCTATGCATGGGGTTATTTTTATTCGTTCGTTATGCTAATAAAAGTTCTGTCTATATTTTATTAGTTTATTATTCTAATAAAAGTGCTGTCTAAATAAAAGTTTGTCAGCGAGTTGTTTTTTTTTTTTTTTTTTTCCATTCCAGCAATTGACGCTGAATTGCAATTGACGCTTATTTCGAAAGTGAAAGTATGTCATTTATGTAGGTCCGTTTTGAAGTTTTTATTTTATATTCGTCTCTTTTTAATTGGTTTTATCTCATTTAAACTTTGTGTAATTTATTTAGGCCTATTTTATTTTCTTATTCGTTAATAAACGTTTTATGGTTCTTATTTGTTTGGGCCCACATTTTGCCGATTTTCACTTTTTTCAGCCTATGCATGGGGTTATTTTTATTCGTTCGTTATGCTAATAAAAGTCTATAAATAAAAGTTTTATTATCAGCGAGTTGTTTTTTTTGTCCATTCAAGCAATTGACGCTTATTTCGAAAGTGAAAGTATAACGCGCACGCATTTAAAAGCTATTTAACCCCCCCCCGCCCTGCCCTCCACGGTGACACCGGGATTACCGGTGTTGTCACACGACGATTAACCGGTGGGAAATTTTCCTCACCGCGGCAACCCTAGTTTCTACTCCAGTTTATTTGTTGCGTCTGAAATAAAAATATTTCTGGTTGCTGAAATGGTTGAGATCTTTGCTACTTCCTGATGGATGCTGCCTGACATGGTGGTTTCTGTGAAATCTGCAGCTTTTACTCTCATCACGTTCTCATCTAACATCATCTAGCCTAATTCTCGTCTAAACACAAGAAATTTTCTCAGAATAGTTGAGATTCCAGGTCAGCCTGTGGACAGGATATTAATTTCCCTTGAAACATTCTTCAAGCACATTTACTCAGGAGTCTCATATCTTTGTTTTTCGTGTGAGAGCTGAAACCTGAAGCCTGAATCTCTCTGGTCCATTCGGGCTGCGCTCTAATCATCTCTGGGCCTATTTATGGGGGATCAGACTGACCGGTTAGTGAAAAAACCAAACTATTTAAAACGCCTCGTTTTCTTGCTTCCTTTCCCAGCAACATTTTGTCAAAAGCATCAGGGGTGGTTGGTAGGAATGTGTGATATGAATATGATAATAGCACTATTGTTGTTTTAATGATGTGGAAGTTGATATTATAAACTATGTCACTCACTCTGCAAAAAAACAAACAAAAATGTCCTGAGAGAGTGCATGCTTTCACTACACGATGTAAATGCAGTTAGAATGACCCCAAAAAATATCAGGAAAAAGAAAAAAATCTTATATTTCTAGCAATATCACACAAGCTGGTATGCGGTTTTTCCTGAATATCTGCACTAATATCAGCACTTAATATTGTGAGTTACATTTTAGTCTGTTTTTGCTCTATTTCACCAACAAAATCAGCTCCAAACCAAGCAAATTACCTTTACCAACAGTATAAATGGTATAGATAAAATAGTACTATCATCAATTTGTTATGTTTAGCAAAGCATTTCAAGATAATTATGTGTATTCTGCCACATGTTGACATGAAAGTGTGTTTGATTTAAGATATTTCAGGACCTGAATGTTTTTCTTTACACCTGACCATCCCCTGTTATTCAGACCACTGATCCAAGGATAATAAAGAGAAAACTCCTGGAAAATTCCACCCGTGATGTTGTTACCCAGCTGTGGCCTTTAGCATCACGCTGTACCTGCATCTCGTCTGCGTCAGAGTGGTTTTCAGAGACTGTTTGTTGACAGATATGGACATTTCTGCACAGACAGGGAGCCACAGGTGTGTTTTAAACCCCATTGATAAGACCCCAGATGACCTGAGAGACCAGTGACGACCACAGGTGATAGACAGCTGGACCAGCCTTCCCATAATGCCCTGCTTACATTCTAGTACCTACATTTACGTTTAATAATTTAGCAGACGCTTTTATCCAAAGGAAATGAGGAGAGCAATAGAAACAGTCGAACCAACAATAGGGCAACAATATGCATGGGATGTGACCAGTCCCAGTTAGTCTAGCTCAGTACACAGTTTTTTTTTTTTTTTTTAAATAAATAGATAGTAGGGGTGCAAGAATATGTTATTAAAATTTTTTTTAAGCTTTTACCATATGTCTTGGAGTATCGCAATAATATTCGTATCATGAGTTCAGTATTGTGAAATGTGGGTAAGGTATCGTTACACCCATAATAGATATATTTAAAAAAGCTGCACAATGTCATTCTCACAAACATTAAGCACCATCATGGTAACACACACGAAATTAAAAAAATGCAATAAACATTAATTTAACAACATTAAATGCAACATAAAACCCTAATGTACATAACCGATTAGAGAAAAAAAACAATAAAACTATGAGGAACCATAGTTATTTCAACAAATATACATAAAATGTGAAGAGTCACACAGGGAATTTTGGGAATGTCAATTTACGCTTTTTCACTGTAAATTTTTACAATGATTTGTTCTTTTTCACTTTCAAAAACTGTAAATTTAACGTTATTTTACTGTAAAATAATATCACGGTTATTTACCGTGTATAGTACAGAAACTTTCTGTTTACCAATTAACAGTTTTGCACTGTAGCATTTTACAGTATTTTGCCGTTAAAATCACGGTTATTTTTTTACACATTATCTTTCTTTAAGACTGTTTATAACTTTTTTTAAATTAGATACATTAAAGTGTAGATTGGCCTAATCGGATACCGAAAAGTAAGACTGGTTTCCCCTTGACTAACAGTTAGTGGGTCATACTAGATCTTAAGACACTGTCTTAACATAATAGCTTTGTTATGCAACTGGTCCCATTGTTTTTCCTTTGGTGGTCCTTCATCCAGCAATGAATATCTGTCAGGCCGATATACAAGCCGTCGGATCATCTGTCTGGAATGAGAGGTAGAGTTGAGTGTCATAGAAAAAGCCATTTTTCTGAATGACAGATCTTAGTGATGTCATGTAGATGAAGAAGAGAAGTGGTTTAATCTCGACTACTCCTGTAATGTATAGTAGAATATGCCCGTGCACAATATGCAACTGGCAAACTTTGGCAAATCTTGTGATGCATGCATTCCAGTCTAGGGCTGAACGATTAATTGCATTTGCGATAAAATCGCGATATGATGAAACGCGATTTTGTAATCGCAAGAGCTGCGATTACATTGGTCACGTGACACGCGAGAGAAAAGCAGTCTGCAAGATAAAGCATCAACTTGCCACGCTACGCGGTCTGGCGTTCAGAAAAGAACAGTTTATTGTGTTATTTATTCTCTCCTCTCCTCAACAATCCTGGATCGATTCAGAGAATTTCAGAATCGAGTATGAGCTTAGTTTTTAAACACAGATGCGTGATGATGACGCTGCGCGTGCTTCAGAAACGAACCGTGTTCTGAATCTGCTTGCTTCTATTTTCTCTCTCTCTCGCTCTCTCTCTTACTCACTCACACACACGACACCGCTCGAACCTTCCAAAACATAGTAACGTTATTTCATAAAGTTCGGGATTGAACCGAATTACATTCGCGGGCTATTTTGAACAGGTTTTGCCGCTTTGCTAGATGTTATAAAGTTACTCTTGCAGTGCGCGTTCTCTCCTGCGGGAATTTTCCTTACAAATGCTTCACAGAGGCATTATTTATGTCTTTTGGAATGCAGTTGGCTTGTATATCAAAACCATGATAATCACTGAGAAGGCTGCTTTCATTTTAAAATACTAACGCGTGCTTTGTGAAGAGCGCTCGTGCATGCGGCCGTGAGCGACTCATTGGTAAATGTACTTGCATGTCAAAATGCTTTTATGACGCGAAATTAATGTAAACACGGTCAGTTATATCTTAAACCAACAGGACAAACCACATTTACAATTTCAAAAGAGATATATGCATTATGTGAATGCAGCTTATCGTAAACTGAGGGGAAATCACTCCAGCTCTTGAATGAAAAACATTCAGACAGCCTACTTTTGAGACCACTCTTTGTTTATTGCTTGTAAGGTTTTTTTTTGTTTCTCCTTATTTACTAGCTTTTATATTTTGAAGCTATATTATTTTATATAGCCTATTTAAAATTCTTAACATGTAATTGGTTTAATTAAATGTTTTTTTTTTGTTTTTTTAAGTATGTGTTTTTACACATGTAATTAAATACATATTTTAAGAGTTATTAAGATTAATTAATAAGAAAAAAAAAGTAGATCGGATCATGAGCTATCTAAAGATTCCCATACTGTAGTTACAATGATTTATTGCTTGTCTTTGTCGACTAATACAGAAGGTAAATGACTTTTTTTTTTAAATCGCATATTAAATCGCAATCGCAATATTGGTTAAAAAAATCGCAATTAGATTATTTTCCAAAATCGTTCAGCCCTATTCCAGTCCCATTGGACCATGCCACTTTTGTGTGCATTAATATGCACCGACGGGCGATGAATGACTATAAAAGAGAGTGAAAGAATAAAAATGAAAGGTGAGAGGTTCTAAGTGTGAGCTGTTGACTGCCAAGGTCTTGTAAACGGACGTCGTGAGTGTGTCCCTGACTCATGTCCATTCCCATGGAGCTGTTATTCTACTTGTCTAGTAATGTGAGAGCCGGGTTGGGACACGTGAGGACACACCTGAACTCCCACACCTCATAGACAGTGTGTGTGTGTGTGTGTGTGTGTGTGCGGTTACAGCAACGCCCTGCTAATAGCTGCCTCTTGGGTGTTCAGAGGCTTCTGGTTCTCGAGCAGGTCTTCCTCAAATGATTTCCTTGTGTATTTTTAAACTTTGTTTACTCAGAGCTCGGTCTGAGCGGAGTGAACCACGCAATGGTACAGATTCTTCTATGCCATTTATACTGCGGTTTAATAACGTTTTTATTAAAAAACCTGAAAACTACTCTAGTCTACAAACTGTGTGTCAGGTGGACACTTCTTCATTGATGAAATGTAAATGCAGAGTCACAGATGACAGGCATATGAATATCTAATGTTTCTACATCTGCTTAAAACGTCAAGTCAAGTCTAGCCACCTTTATTTATATAGAGCTTATATAAACAATACAGATAGTTTCAAAGCAGCTTTACAGTGATACAGGAAACTGATTCAGTGATGCAAACAGTGTTCATTCCTTCTATACAGCACATATAAAAGAAAAATGTGTCATAGTTCTTCTGAAATCAGTTCAGTGTTGAGATTGAGTTGAGATTGAGTGTAAAGATCATTAATTATTAAATTAGTTCATCTATAAAGAAGGTCTGCAGGAAACAGTGATGTCATCGCCCAGCTCAGTTCTTATCTGATAGTTGTGTGTATATATATGAAGAGTTCAGATGCAAAAGCCTCTAAATGCCATTTGAAATTTTCTTCTTTAATGATGATTTTTATCAAACTTGTATATTTAAGTTCAGCAATTTCACTTAAATACCAATTTATAGGTAATCTTCATTGCCATTTAAGTGAAATTACTGAACTTAAATATACAAGCTTGATAAAAATGATCATTCTAGAAGAAAATTTCAAATGGCATTTAGAGGCTTTTGCATCTGAACTCTTCATATATATATATATATATATATATATATATATATGTATTTAATTATTATTAAACTGTCTGGATAGGTGTCAATACATTTTAAATGAAATTAAATGTACTAAACATTTATATATTTTTTTTGAAGTTGTTCAGACAGTCTCTTCCTGTCTAATCCTTTCTAATACACGAACACACAAATATAATTAAAAAAAAAATAATAATAATATATATATATATATATATATATATATATATATATATATACAGATCTCATTTCCCCCATTTCTCCTGAGTGCAGCACGCCGGTGTCCCTGACCTTGGATACGCCTGTGAAACCCGAGAATAAAAGAAAAGGGGGACAAAAAAAAGCTAAACAAATAAGGCCACCTCATATTTGGCAGGGAACAGGAGTGATGTCATTCCCTGATCAGGATTACACAGATATCTTGGCTCAGCGCTGCCATGGGAGTTTGAACTGCAAAACATTATGCTGTTGTTTAGAGAAACAGGAATGGACAGTATATCACTTTAACAGTGTGTTGGAGCAACTCAGGCATGTTTATGCAGAATGTACAGACCTTTTCTGGATTTTCGGTGCTGATTTTCAGGGAGAATCCGGTTTGGGAAACCCTGGTTTTGTATACAAAAGAGTGGTTAATGGATTCAGAATCTCTCAATTCCCATGCTTGAACCCCATGAAGTGCTCGTCATGAGTGTTTGTATGTTTCAGCACCGAGTAGGTTCTTTCTGTCTCACACAGTTTTTGTGTATAGATGAATAGTCAGAGGCCAGGCTGAACTACTGACCCTTCGTCATTGTCTTCAAATTGTTGTGGGGGGTTAATAGTTCCTCTTATTCACATTCACCGCCTGCGAATTCTCATCCTGATGTGGCGGGAAAGAGGGAGAATTCTATAATATTATAGCATTATGTGAGATTAGACACATTGAAAAACTGAATGCCTCCAATATACAGTACTGTTCAAGTTTAAGGGCAGTAAGATTGAATTTCGTTAAAGTAATTCATGTTTTTATTCAGCAAGGACGCAGTAAATTGATCAAAAGTGACGTTAAAGATGTTTATAATGTTACAAATAATTTCTTTTTCAGTATCAGATTGAGATTTATTGCAAAGTGTGCTTACACGCACATACGCACATGCGCACACACACAGGAATTTGTATTGGTGAAGCTGCCAATACACAGAAAAAAAAAATCAAGACAATGCTAATAAAAGAAATCAATGTAAAAAGAAAACAAATGATAAAAATATAAATAAATAAAAATTCTAATAAATACAGTACTTTTGAACTTTTTATTCACGTAAAAGAATCTTGTTTCCACAAAAATATGAAGCAGCATTGATGATAATCAGAAAGGTTTCTTGAGCAGCAAATCGGCATAATGATTTCTGAAGGATTATATGACTGAACATACTGTTTACATGAACGCTAAATAAAGTGATCGGGATGATGTGCACTTTTATACGTGTCGAGCTTTAAATCGGATTTGATTTTATGACAGTTTCCTGCACTGTAAAAAAAAATATTTTCAAGATTTGTTATCACAACATATTTTTTTTTGTCAAATCAACTTTATAATAATTTATTTAGTTGAGATAACTTATTATTTTGAGTTTCTAATGATTAAATTAATCTCTTTCATTGTATTAACTCACTTTTTCCAGTTTGATCAACTTAAAATTTTAAGGCAACCCAGGTTACTTACTTTTTTAAGTTAACCCAACAATATTTTTTACAGTGTAGTAATCACAACATTTTTTCTTTTGTCAAATCAACTTAAATAATTTATTTAGTTCAGATAACGTATAATTTTGAGTTTCTGATGATTAAATCATTCTCCTTCATTGTATTAACTCACTTTTTCCAGTTCAATGAACTTAAAATTTTAAGGCAACCAGGTTACTTACTTTTTTAAGTTAAACCATCAATAATTTTTTACAGTGTGATGTTGACGCACACTTACCGTCCTCCTACCAATGCTTCTTTTCTTTGTTTTAAAAAGCAGACTTTATATTTATCTAGGGTCTCTATTCCGACTGTGGTACTAGTCCATTTACAATCAAATTATTAGGGTCATGTAAACGCTGCTACTAAAGACTGGAGTGATGATGCTGAAAAATCAGCTTTTATTATTGTACAGTATATTCAAATAGAAAACAGCCATATTTCACAATATTCACAATATTACTGTTTTTTTCTGCATTTTTAATCAAATAAATGCAACTTTGGTGAGTATAAGAGACTTCTTTCAAAAGCATTAAACATATTGCTGACCCCAAACTTTTGAATGGTAGCATATGAAAGTATAGCGCTGTGCTTTCAGTGCTGGAGTTGAAGAAGCCCCTCATCGCAGCTTCTGCTTGTTTACTGATGGGAGTATATGGTGTGATGTGGACTGCACTTGGCTTTCATGCAGCTCCATTAAAAGCATCTGATCTGTGTCTACCTAATGTCCATTCATGCAGTCGTGTTGTTGTTTTTCCCATGACCTTCGCTGAGCTGCACTCGACGCTCTGCTTAATGGTCTGTGTTAATGCCTCACTCATCCCTGATTCTTCCACACTTAAACGCAATCATCACCGAATGGCCTCGGAGATCATGATAGGTCTGTCCGGAAAGGGTTCAACATTAGCACCAAAAGTTAATATCCCTATGCAGAAATCAAATAGGGCTGCAACAAACGATTATTTTGATAATCGATTAATCTAGCGATTATTAGAACGATTAATCGACTAATCATTGATTATTTTGCCAGCTAATCATTAAGTTTGGAACAATTATTTAGCTTTTTCAATTAGTTAAAACATTGAGTTATACATAGTCTTACTATAATATAAAAAAGATAATCAGTTCAGCTTTTGAAATAGTGGTTTTAATGAACTTAGAGCCAACTGAACAGGTCATTCTCTTTAAGTTTAACTCAAACAACACACAAAATGCTCTCTAAGCATTGTTTAATAAGCCCACTGCTTTTCATAGAACTGAAACAGAAAAAGGATCATTACTTCAGGACACAAAAAGGGTAAAATATTAATCTGCAAACCATTATTATAGGCCTAGATATAAAATTACAATAGTTTTTCTTTTTACATGAGAATTGAGCTAACAGAGACGTTCTCATTCACCTTTTAATTTACAGAATTAAAAAGAAAAAGCTTTATTCTATGCAAAATAAATCATCACATTACTGTAATTATATTATTATTGATGATATTATTACTATTAATAGTATTGCATGATCTAATAAAGAGATACGTTACCACTGCAATTAGTTAGCTGCAGCTCGAGAACACTCAGTTCTCACCGGCTCCTCTTTTGGATGTGTCCTCTTTAAGTGCTCCAACATGCATGTGGTGCCCCCGTGAAAAGCAAGTTCTGCCTTGCATGTATTGCACATGACAGCATTGTTGGTTTTAAGTTTTGTAAAACTTTGCCAAACCTTGCTAGTTCGGATTCGTTTGCACTCCGTCATAATTCGTGCTGTTTTTTCTTTTACCGCACTTGCATTTATAAAGGGCTGCATTACACTCTAGCGACAAAGCGCCGTAGTGGTCAAATCGCGATATTGCACGCTCTTACATTAGGTCACGTGAAATCAAACGACTACTCGACAACAAAGATATTTGTCGACAATTTTTTATTGTCGACTAATCGTTGCAGCCCTAAAATCAAATCAGCTTTTTCTTCTCGACCCCGACTGTTGTGTTCATAGGGGCTCTAAAGTGAGGTAATCTCAGCTCTTACCGTCACTCCTCACGGCTTATGTGGCTTATTGTGAGTGAATCCTTTAAATATGTTCTTAAAAGCAGGGATTACTACGATGGTGTTACCAATACTTACAACTAGCTTTTCATCTTTTAAAGGGAGAGTTTACTTAAAAATTTCAATTCTGTCATCATCTACTTACCCTCATTTCGACTTTTATTCTTCTGTGGAACAAAAACTGAAAATCCTTTCATCCATCCTTGCTTTTCTTGGAAGTAGTGATGTCCAATTTGTGAATGAATTGTTGTTTTGAGTTGACTCTTATGAATTGTTTGTGTGATCCAGTTCCTAGAACATTAATCAGATTATGTGTTCCAACGAAGTCATACAGGTTTGGAACAACATTAGGGTGAGTAAATCAAGATTTCCATTAACGATTCCTTTAAGCTGCATATATCTGTAAAACAGTTCTGTCACACATCTTTTTAAGATGCACAGGAGATTTGCATGAGATTTACAGGAGACGTGTGGAGATTTTTTCATCAGTAAAGTAAGGTCATGTTTTGTAGTGGAATGATTTTTATTGAAGCCCTGAGACTTATCAATGTGACCGACTGCATTCGCCCGTGATGATAGCTTGAGGTTTTGTCTTCCCTGAGCTCGAAGCGTCTGTCAAATCCTCAAAGAGAAGAAAATTTACAGACTTATTCAGCATTTTCTGTGCTGATTTTAGGTTAAAATGAAATCTGTGCAAGGGACTGGATTATTTGTGTGTGTGTGTATATATATAAATATATATATTAGCGGTGCACAATATATTGAATCAATATTGTTATCGTGATATCACGTTCACGAAATCATATTGAAAGTCTCGCGCTATTGTGTTTATGATGCGTCCGGTCTGACATACACCGTTGCATTTCCCCGACTCATTTCCTGATTCTCCTTCTCCATAAACAACATGAAATCAAGGAGAGGGTTAACTTTTAATACTACAGATTTGTGAAACTTTGTGAAATGTTCACCTATTTGTCATGATATGTTCTGACAATAAAGAGTAGTTTAAAACCACAACTTTAACTTAGGAGCTAAAATCTGCTTTTAAACTTGAAAGAAATAAAAATTTGACATTTATCGTGATAATTATCGATATCGACTGACATAAAAAAAATATATCGTGATCATTTTTTTGGCCATATCGCCCAGCCCGTGAAGAATCATTTACACACATGAATCGGCACGTCTGAGTGAGTCCAGAGCTTAAATTCACAGAAAGTCTTTGGGATGTGCTGGAGGAGACTTTACAGAGTGCTGGACTCTTGCATTGACAATACAAGATCTTGACCAACCTCTTGATGGAAATAAATGTTGTTTGATTTGATTCAAAGTTTGTTTACTTGATATAAATGCATATTTTCTGTATTCTAATTGTAAATGTGAAAGTATTATAGTATTTGCCTTTGTATTACTTTTAATAGAAAAGCATATGCTAAAATACCTTTTTGAATACAGTTTATTTTCTTTAGTTACGTATTAGATATGACTGTTAAACAACCAATGAAGCGCTGGTGTTCAAAATAAAGTCCCGCCACATCGGCTGAACAGAAAAGGACAAAAATGGCAAATATCGGCCGATATATGTGCCTTGCCGATATATATATATCGGTCGGCCACTAGTAAATAAGGTTGGGTATCGAAAATCGAGTATCGATTGGAACCGAGACTAACTTTTCGTTTTTCCCGGAATCGTTCAAAAGTTAAAATTTCGATTCGATTTATATTCACAGTCCGCCGAGCGGAAGAAGAAACCGCTGAACAACACCAACGAAGAAGCGTCTACCGGAAGTGTTGGCATAACCACGCGAGTCGAACATGAGTAGCTTACGTCGACGATCCAAAGTGTGGCTTCACTTTTCTAAAAATAACGAAATCTCGGCAAAATGCAAAATTTGTGACAAAAGGAGTGTTTTTACAGAAGGAGTATTTCCTTCAGAAAGGATCATTTCCTTCAGAAAGGCCGTTGGTTAGCAAGGTTAGCTAAACTTTTTTGACCCTGCCTCTTAAAAGAATCGGAATCGAGAATCGTTGGGAACCGGAATCGAAACAAGGAATCGGAATCAGAATCAGAATCGTTCAAATTCAAACGATACCCAACCCTACTAGTAAAGTGATTTTTTTTCCATCAGCTGACTCTCAGAGTACATTCTTTCTCATATAAAGGCATGAGGGTAAGGCTTGTTTTCCCATACCCGTTCTGAAGAGAACTGGAACATGTCGTGCCCTCTCGGTCTCGGAGCCGCTGGGAAAGAGACTCTAGTGTTGAGCCGCTCTGACTCCGATGTGGATTTGACTACAGATGTCTGTCTTCTTGTGGCATCCCGTCGGATTAACTTGCTAATATGTTCCCATAGAGGATGTTTCAGTGACGTGCTCTTGGCTTTAACATCTCTAGCGTATTGAGACTATTTTCTGCTGAGTGAATTTTTCCCTCCTGCTTGTTTCCAGAATCTTGCTTGCTTCCTACCTTGGGATTATGTGCACTTCAGAGACTGGTCTTTTCACATCAAGGGTGATAACTATAAAGGATAAAGATATCATTTCAACAACTCATTTCTAAATATAGTAGAGTCCACTAGAGCCAGACCGATATATCGGCAGGCCGATATTATCGGCCGATATTAGGTATTTTACAAACTATCGGTATCGGCAGTTATAATGGCCGATAAATTAATATTTCAAAATAAAATAAAAATGGATGAAACACGCTTCAACCATGTCGTGTTGGAGTTGTATAAGTTTGTCCACCAGATGGCACTCTACACCGTCCCTGGCCTGTTTACACTCGTTTATAATGCGCAACACATTCTAGCTAACCACAAAGCTAGCTAATGCCACTATCATCAGTGGAATTTAATGAGCTTTGTCAATTAATTAATGAGCTTTGGTTCCTCCTCTGTTCTGTTGTGACAATAAAATAAATGAATTTCTTTTGAAAATGCATTATCATATTATTTTAATTAAAACTCATACATAACTACAAATAACTAATGTTAGGGAAATCTGTTAATGTTTTGTTGTGCGTTCCTGAAAAAAAAAAAATCGGCCGATATATCGGATTTTAAAACCAACAAATATTTGTATCTGTATCGGTATCTGTCGGGCTCTAGAGTCCACACCATTACATGGAAACGATATCTTTGGAATCACTTTCCCCAGCTGATTAACAATAATCAATTAACATTGACAGCCATTCTTTCTTTCTTTCTTAGCTCTTCTTCCCCTTCTTTCTCTGTCTTTCTTTTCCTCTTCTTTTCATTTGTTCTCTTCCTCTCTCCTCTTCTCCTTTTTGTTTATTTCTTTCTTGTTCTCTTCATTTTTCCAAAATTTTCGCATGTTAAAAAATAAATACGACCTCATGTTGTGTCAATCACGCCTCCGAAACTTTCGTCCGTCATATAAAAATTCAGATCGTGTTCGATTATCTGCCTTTTTCACATCCGTAAAAAGCCTTTTGAAAGGTGTTTTGACAATTCAGAGCCACCGAATGACTATTTCGAACTTGAAAATTTGGGATTTTGTGTGCAAGGACCTTTACAATTTTTCTTTTTCTTACTCTTTCTCCTTCTCCTCCATCCTATTCTCTTCTTTTGCATCTCCCTCTGCTGTTTTTCTTTATCTCCAGGGTTTCAGTCACTCATTAAATCTCTCAGTCAGTCACCTTTGTGGATTTAACAAAGAGAATCTGCATGAATTATTCTCAGATTATCCGGCTGATAATGCACACACAACATCATTTTTGCACACATGTCGTGTACACGTTCGGTAGAGCTTGTAATCACAAACTAATGCATTCATTCAAGTAAGTCTGCGCGCTCCACAGGTCAGTAATTTAACTCAAACAGATCCAGTAGAAAGAGTCTGTGACACCGGATCTTTTCCACAGGCACTTTACTGTATGTGTGACAAGCTGAGCCACAGAGTCTGAATACTAAAGGGCCGTTTCTGTCTGAATAGGGCTCATCCCTCTCAAGGTTACGTCCCTTTGTTCAGTGTGTGTGTGTGAGAGAGAGAGAGAGAGAGAGAGAGAGAGGAGGTGAAACAGGGGCTGGTGGGCTTTTATTATTCAGGCTTTAACAATGACGACTCGCATTCCTGAGGCCAGATTTATTTCTCTCGCAACCTCACAGAAGCCAAAGATACAGCTTCACATCTGATCTGAAGCTATTCACCACAGAATACATCTTGAAAACACATTAGAGCTGGGTTATACTTGTATATAATAACAATAATTAATATAAAAATAATTATATAATAGATAATAAATCAATGCAATGTATACATTATAATATAATAGAATATAATGGAAAGAAAAGTGGATATTTTTTTTAGCTTTGTGTCTGTATTTAATAAATCAAGAGGTATGATTTTGCTCTAAAATGGCTTAAATTATCTGTCTGTATCTATGTATTTATCTGTTTAGGTATTTATTTTTAATTTTAAGTAAACAGGCATTGGGGTCGGGTAGACTTAAACTGTTGAATGTGAAAAGTAAAATGCAGTAAAAATCAATGAACGTTTGATCAATTTTTTCCTCTGAACAAACACATGGAAGAATGATATTTGATCTTTTTTTTTTAAAATGCACCAATATTTTGCTGGAGGTTTCACGATAAAACCACTCCCTTATACATTATATCTATTAAACATCAATCGTGGCCTAATCAGAGCCCTTTTGAAATATAATCAGATTATTATAATTAGAAGCCTCAGTCTGTACTGGCTAGGAAAGTCTAGAGAGGTTGTAATCAGTTGTCCGTTCACCAGTATAATCAGTTAGGCTTGGTTTCATGGGTTTCAGTGCAGCTGAAGTTGTCGGTCTGGTGCGTGTGGTTTGCTTTAGACCCAAACAGCTCATTTAGGGTGGGTAAGTTTACATTACTGTCACTCAAACTGCTTTCCTCTCTACTTTTCTGTCTTTTCGCTTCAGTCTGTCTGCCCTTTAGTTCCTCGATGGCTGTGGTTGGCCTGTCATGATTCAGCTCGTCTCAGGCGCTTTTCCAAACTTCGTGAGTTGCCTACGTAGCATTTTAGGGCATCCTAAAGGAAGTTTATGTAGTTATGTTAGCTTATGTTAACACAAATTTCACAAATCGATTCGATTACGATTCACAAGATTCACACGAATTTCGGTAGGTTGTACTGTATCTTTCAACATTCCTTCTAATGTTCATTCATGTTATTTGGTGCTGTAACTAGTAGTGATGTATGTCTCGAGACTGGTCTTGAGACCACTTTTACGTGGTCTCGGTCTTGTCATGGCCTTGACGGTCTTTGGTCTTGTCTAGGTCTCGCTGTCTCAGATCGACATAGTGGTCGGGGGATTTACCAATACAATACTACAATGTCCACAACGATATCCGCAACCGATTGAAGCGCGCGTCCGAGTGCGGTGTGTGCGAGCCACACTAGAAAACACCATATCCGCGCCACTGATCGCAGCGGCAACGAGCACTTTGATCACTTGATTTAAAAAACACATATCATGGACAGTTTTTTATGTATTAGTATTTAGTAAAACATATCAGTTACATCATGGGTTTTAACTTCATTCAAGAGATTTTGGGTAACTGCACAACTGGTCTTGACTTGGTCTGTCTTGGTCTCAACTTGTTCTCGACTTGGTCTTGGTCTTGACTTGGTCTCGGTCTGTCTTGGTCTCGGTCTGTCTTGGTCTGCCTTGGTCTCAACTTGTTCTTGAATAGGTCTTGGTCTTGACTTGGTCTCGGTCTCGACTTGGTCTGGGTCTGTCTGGGTCTCGGTCTGTCTTGGTCTGGGTCTGTCTTGGTCTCGGTCTTGACTTGGTCTGTCTTGGTCTCAACTTGTTCTCGACTTGGTCTCGGTCTTGACTTGGTCTGGGTCTGTCTGGGTCTCGGTCTGTCTTGGTCTGGGTCTGTCTTGGTCTCGGTCTTGACTTGGTCTGTCTTGGTCTCAACTTGTTCCCGACTTGGTCTCGGTCTCGACTTGGTCTGGGTCTGTATTGGTCTCGGTCTGTCTTGGTCTCGGTCTTGACTTGGTCTGTCTTGGTCTCAACTTGTTCTCGAATAAGTCTTGGTCTTGACTTGGTCTCGGTCTTGACTTGGTCTGTCTTGGTCTCAACTTGTTCTCGACTTGGTCTTGGTCTTGACTTGGTCTCGGTCTGTCTTGGTCTCGGTCTGTCTTGGTCTGCCTTGGTCTCAACTTGTTCTTGAATAGGTCTTGGTCTTGACTTGGTCTCGGTCTCGACTTGGTCTGGGTCTGTCTGGGTCTCGGTCTGTCTTGGTCTGGGTCTGTCTTGGTCTCGGTCTTGACTTGGTCTGTCTTGGTCTCAACTTGTTCTCGACTTGGTCTCGGTCTCGACTTGGTCTGGGTCTGTCTTGGTCTCGGTCTGTCTTGGTCTCGGTCTTGACTTGGTCTGTCTTGGTCTCAACTTGTTCTCGAATAAGTCTTGGTCTTGACTTGGTCTCGGTCTTGACTTGGTCTGTCTTGGTCTCAACTTGTTCTCGACTTGGTCTTGACTTGGTCTCGGTCTCGACTTGGTCTTGGTCTGTCTTGGTCTCGGTCTGTCTTGGTCTCGGTCTTGACTTGGTCTGTCTTGGTCTCAACTTGTTCTCGACTTGGTCTCGGTCTTGACTTGGTCTCGGTCTGTCTTGGTCTCGGTCTTGACTTGGTCTGTCTTGGTCTCAACTTGTTCTCGAATAGGTCTTGGTCTTGACTTGGTCTCGGTTTCGACTTGGTCTTGGTCTTTCTTGGTCTCGGTCTGTCTTGACTTGGTCTGTCTTGGTCTCTGTGAGTGAGGTAAAACACAAGTAGACCGTTCGCTAGATTTTATAACAAAGCTTCTCAGTTGCTTTATACTCCTCTGTTAGCTCTTTTTCTTGTGGCGTCCCTTGTTTTCCAATCCGTGGTTTTAGGAAATGACAGAGTGGTCCAGATATCCGTCTAGCATGTGACATGAAGAGTACATCCTTCTGTCTGAAATATGCAATCTCAGTGTTGTGGTCTGTCTCTCGAGAGAATGACTCAAGAGTTGCACAAAAGATCTCTGTCCTTCGACTTGACTTTGGCATTGTTTTGTCTCAAGGAAAGAGGCTGAAATCACTGTTCTCTGTTTTTCCAGCTATCACTTAAAGCACTTTGATGCTTTCAGAGAGCGATTGTTTTTGACAAGTGTATTCTGATCAATGCAGCAGTGCAATCATGCTCAAATACAAGTGTTCACCTGTTTCTCATAACTCCTATTTCACTTCTGACTAAAACTAGCAACATTTTATGCATCATCTCATCATTGTTGTCTCTCTGTCTCAAGGAAGGAAAGAGTTGTAGACTTTATAATTAGTTTTGCAAATGATTCATGGCAGAAGTCACTCTGTGGCAAGCCTCCAAACATGAAAGATTTATATCTATGTAGGTAAGATGATGTAAATGATAAAACAGTAGGTTTGAGCCAATAACTTGAGCACAGTCATGATTTTACTCTCACATTGGTTAAACTTAACTAGTTTCATTATCTTTGGCCCAGCTGGTATTAAAAGAGTAGTTCACTTTAAAAAAAAAACTTTTGCTGATAATTTACTCACCCCCATGTCATCCAAGATATCCAAAATGAACGAATCTTTTTTCGTGTTATTTGATTCATTCAATGAACGAAATGAACGAGTTGACTTTGGAAAAAGATTTGTTCATTTTGATAAACGAGTTCGAACAGGAGAGTCACGAACATTCGCATCACACGACCATTTGAGCTTATAAAACTTAAACTTTGTTATTTTTTTTTTTAAATGAGCGATCGTTTCGCTTGATAAGACCCTTATTTATCGACTGGAATCGTTTAAAGCCTTTTGAACAGTTTGCACTAAAAAGTGTCTTTTGGACCTTGAACCGTTTGGACCCCATTGAAGTCCATTATATGGAGAAAAATCCTGGAATGTTTTCATCAAAAACCTTAATTTCTTTTCGACTGAAGAAAGAAAGACATGGACATCTCGGATGACATGGGGGTGAGTAAATTATCAGCAAAAGTTTTTTTAAAAGTGAACTACTCCTTTAAGATGCGTTTTGGCCAATCAGATCACATTAAATTCAGGTGTAAACGTTTTGAGCTTGTCCACTTTAGACCACTCGAATGTGTTCAAACAGCCACAAAAGACTCTCCTCGTACTGATTTAATGCGTAAACATTATGGGAAGTGCGCTAGCCAGACGGGGTTTCAACTTTGTCAGCTTGAGGCTCAAGTCAAAAAATGTACCATCACAATGTTCTCCTGATTTCTAACACACACTCATAGTGTTCGTGATCGAAAGAGACCGATTTAAACAACAGGTGTAAACTGGTACGTCTCCCACCTCTAATTGTGATCTGATCAAAACGCATCTCAGGGCCTTAAAGGCTTTGGTTCACTCGTTAGCCTGCTCTCTGGTGGCACGTCCATGTTCACTGAATGCAAACCTCATGATACAGAAACCTGTCCGGAAACAGTTGTTTTTACAGGTTGATGCAACGAGCTTTCCACATTAGTGGCATCAAAACCATGAAAACATATAACAGTGTTGTTTATGGCTGCAAGTAAAATATGCAAAAGCAGAACTTTATTTTTGATCCTTTTTTGTGCATTAAAATAATCATGTGAAATAATTAGTACATATTACTTTTTGAATAGACAGAAATTGGACACATTTTCTTGTTATTTGCAAAAAAGAATTTATTTTTTCATATTTTCTTGCAATATTTACATTTCTTTCCCATTCAGCCGATTGGGGACCAACACTCAAGTTGAGATAAACTGAAATAGTGAATGCAATCCTACTTCATCCTGTCTCTGACCAGACGCTCGTGACCCCAGTGTGTGTTGAAAGAGAGCGGAGGTGTGACCAGGCCACGCTGACTTCCTGTTTTTTGCAGTTCCTCATTGTTTATTCGCCTTTTCAAACACTGGATATCTTTGTTTTGCTCTTCGTCAGTGGGAGAGAGTGAGTGGGAGTAGAGATGAATCGAGACTTTGGTCGGAATAACGCACCATCATTGTGTTTCTATAATAATTAGTATGTGTGTGCTTGGCATTGAATGCATTGCAAGGTCAAAATGTGCAGTATGCAAAAGAGCTCACTGTGTGTGAAACTGTATTCAACTTCATCTTCAATCTACAGTGTGACACATGTGATTTTTAAAAATTACTATTTTATTCGATATATATATATATATACAGTGCCCTCCACAATTATTGGCACCCCTGTTTAAGATGTGGTCGAGGACTTTTAAAAATTCTCCCTTTTTTTTAAACAACATAGAATCCAAATGCAAAAAAAGAGAAAAATCCAACCTTTTATTTAAGTACATTACTTTGGTGGTAATTTTTTTTTTTTAAATGTAGAAAAAGAAAAACTTCATATCATGTGTCCCACAATTATTGGCACCCCTGATGTTAATACTCTGTACAACCCCCTTTTGCCAACAAGACAGCACTTAATCTCCTCCTATAACATTTCACAAGATTGGAGAACACAGAGAGAGGGATCTTTGACCATTCTTCTTTGCAAAATCTTTCTAGATCATCCAGTATCCTGGGCCCTCTCTTGTGCACTCTCCTCTTTAGCTCACCCCACAGGTTTTCGATTGGATTGAGATCTGGGGACTGAGATGGCCATGGGAGGACCTTGAGTTTGTGACTGAACCATTTTTGTGTAGATTTTGCCACACGTTTTGGATCATTATCCTGCTGAAAGACCCAATGATGACCCATCTTCAGCTTTCTGGCAGAGGCCATCAGGTTTTTATTTAAAATGTCCTGGTAGTTCAAAGCGTTCATAATGCCATGCACCCTAACAAGGTTCCCAGGGCCTTTGGAAGAGAAACAGGCCCACAGCATCACAGATCCTCCACCATACTTCACGGTGGGCATGAGGTACTTTTCGGCATACACATCTTTTGTTTTACACCAGATCCACTTAGAGTGTTTGTTGCCAAAAAGCTCAATCTTAGTCTCATCCGACCAAAGCACACGATCCCAGATGAAGTCCCAGTGCCGCTTGGCAAACTCCAGACGTTTACGTTTGTCAGTGTTAGTGAGAAAAGGCTTTTTCCTAGCATGCCTCCCAAACATCTTGTTGGCATGTAGAGAGCGTCTGATGGTTGTTTTGGAGATTTTGTGACCCCAAGATGCCACTATTTGATGCAATTCTGTGACAGTGAGCTTAGGACTTTTTTTTACTTTTCTTAGCATCCTCCTCACAGTGCGTTGTGGCAAGATAAACTTGGGACCTCTTTCAGCCTTGTTTGTCACTGTTCCTGTTGTTTTAAACTTCTTAATGATTCCTCTAACTTTAGATACGGGCAATATAAGGTGAGTGGCTATTTTCTTGTAGCCATTGCCTAACTTATAAAGGTCATCACACATCTGCCTTACTTGAATGGTGTGTTCTCTTGTCTTTGCCATGTTGACAAATGGGTAAGAGAATTAGGCCTCTGTGTCATGTCATATTTATACCCCAGGGAAATAGGAAGTCATGAATTACTAATTAAAAGTTCCTAGATATCCTGACCAACATTAGCAACTACAGAAAATATATTTAAAAAAAAAAATCAATTACATTTTTCAGCGGAATTGTTAGGGGTGCCAATAATTGTGGGACACAGGATTTGAAGTTTTTATTTTTCTAAATTTTTACATTTTTTTTTTCCACCAAAGTAATGTACTTAAATAAAAGGTTGGATTTTTCTCTTTTTTTGCATTTGGGTTCTATGTTGTTTAAAAAAAAAGGGAGAATTTTTAAAAGTCCTCAACCACATCTTAAACAGGGGTGCCAATAATTGTGGAGGGCACTGTATCATAAGGTCGAATAAAATAGTGATTTTTAAAAATAATTTAGTAGTACATTAAAAAGTAATGTAGTGTTATATTCTGAGAATAGCAAATAGATGAGTTTTCCCAAAAGCATTTAGTGGCGTAAAACAATCACAGCTCATCAGGTTTAATGGCAGCTCTTCTCCAAACTTTAAAAGCAAGAGAATAATAATAATAAACATTAAGATGGAGAAAAAACGCAGGGTTTAATCTGTGCTGTGAGTTGCATGTAATGAAAATACATTTGAGACACATCATTCTGTATTATTATTGAGCTCTGCTAATTAGTTTTGGTTCCCTTGATGGTGTTTAGAGATTACAGTGAAAACAGTTTTGTGGATTGTGACATGTTTCAGACGTGTTTTTATGAACATGACTGAATCACTGTGCTGGAGGAGTGTCAGTCAACGTCAAACGTGCCCGTCAATTTCTCTGAGGCTGGGAAGTGGATAATTCGTGTTAGCAACAATTATGCATGTTATACAAGAATATATTTGCATTGATTTTGCTCTCAATTTATGCCATTTTTGTTCAAGAGGACCTGCCTTGAAACAAGTGTTTTCTTTGTGCGTGATCAGGAGAGCCGTACCAGCTCAGTGCCCAGCGGAGGTTTCCCGGGGGTGTTCATCCGTACTCGCCCACTGATGAAGGCCTCAAACTCAGCCTGTCTAAAGGAGTCTCCATGTCTCTGCCCTCGTCCCCTCTCTTGCCCCGACACACCTACGTGATGGCAGCTCGGCCAAGCAAGAAGTCTCCAGGTGAGATGTGTATTAAAACCATCAGTTTAGATTCTCCTCTTCTCCTCTCACTCTTCTGAGACTATTGGGAGAGTAACCCGTGATATATATCGGTATCGGCCGATATATGTTCATTTTTAGTGTTATCGTTATCGGCCTGATAAGAAAATTAGGCTGATATATTAAATTTGATAATTAATGTATTATTTCCTTCAGCTGAGATGCGCTGTTCAACATGATGGTTTGGAATTGCTTGAAATATGATTGGAAAAAAATGAAAATACAGTTTAGTGCAGCACAAGTCTGTCATATAGTCCATGTAAACTATATGATGTGATTGGGATATGGATTTTAATGGTGAGACTTTTGTTTTTGTAATCAGACTCTCAAAAATGAAATAAAAATTTGGATTTAGATTTATCAGCCAATATATCGGTTATCGGCGTTCAAGTATAAAGAATTATCGGTTATCGGTATCGGCCAAAATGTTCATATCGGTGCATCCCTAGTTAACAGTATATGAACTACATAATTGTATGTGATACCCCTAGTTCGTTCCATTCTTTTGAGTGTGTTCTACTAAAATCATAAATGAAACAAAAAAAGTGGGTAAAAAAGTTTAATTTTAGAAGCATCAAAATGTTTGCAGTCTGAGTTTGGTTTGGAAATTACACACTTGAATGGTGAATTTCTAACAAGAACACATCTAGGAAATTAAGAAATTATGTTTTTCATAAAGAGTACGAAGCAAACTTTCAGGGTAACACTTCATGTATAATGCATTATAAAGGTATTCATAATGTACATTGTTATGAATTATATATTTCACAAATAATTGAAGAGTTCAGATGCAAAAGCCTCTAAGTGCCATTTGAAATTTTCTTTTTTAATGATGATTTTTATCAAACTTGTATATTTAAGTTCAGTAATTTCACTTAAATAACAATTAATAGGTAATTATCATTGTCATTTAAGTGAAATCACTGAACTTAAATATACAAGTTTGATAAAAATCATCATTAAAGAAGGAAATTTCAAATGGCATTTAGAGGCTTTTGCATCTGAACTCTTCAATTATAACCAAAGTTGAAAATGCATTGTACTTGCAGATTTACATCTGAAACTGGTTGTTCTCATGTGTTTTAATGCATTATATTTTCTGTGTAACAATAAATAGATAAGTATTATAACTGTGGTTATACTTATTCATTACTTATTCATTAATTATATTTATAATGCATTATATAAAGGCTTCATGTAGTGTTACCAATTTTTTTCTTTTACAAATTCCCATTAATGCATCTGGATGATTTACTATGTTTTATTGCTATTTTGGGATAGTCCTTTTTATTTTAAATCTGCATCAGTTAAAGCAGTACCATAAATAGGTGTAATCAAACATATAATATATTTAATGTTGTAATGATTTTTGTGGTGCCAATAATATCAAATTATGATCAGAATTGGTGGGGTGCTTAATTGTCACAAAATAATGGTATTTTAAGTTAATATATTTGACTTTTTTAATCCAGTTGTTAACTCTATTCATGTGTGCTTTTGTGTATTTGTTTAGCTCTGATTGTCTTTATTTTTATAATTGGTCAAATGAAGCATCTGTTAGTTCACATGCATCTTGATTGAGTTGGTATGTCAGTACATTCAAACACTAGTGTGTGTGTTTGTGTGTATGTAAACAGTCTGAGGTGTTTCCCACACCATCTCTGTGTTGAGGACAAGGTCATGAGCAGCTGAGCTCTTCAAAAGGCTTTGCTGGTTGTTTTTGGAGGATTTAGCACAGAGGATTGAAATCTTTCAGTGGTCACTTTGGCATCTCGCTCACATCTGGCGCTCATGTGTGTTTGGATCAGCACCTCTCTTTGAAAGGGGGATTGATCCTTTGAAGGCACCGGAAGCGGGCGACACGCTCGATTTGCCCTTTGCACATTTCATTAGTCTGACAATTAAAGAAAGATAAACGTCCAAATGAGATTCCCCTGGAGGACGAGATCCTCAGCGATTCATTACAGACACCGGAAACACGTGAGATTGAGCTTTTGTTTTTACTTCCACAGATCGTGAAAATGTTGGCTGGGACAGTGATATGAAGTTTCAATTTATTATAGGAATTATCATATTTAATCTTTTTCATTCACACTATCGTTTTTTTTTTTTCAAATATTTTATTTCGAAAGGATGCATTAAATTAATCAAAAAGACATTTATAATGTTATAAAAGATTTCCTTTTCAAGTAAGTGCTGTTCTTTTGATCTTTCTATACATAAAACAATCTTGAACAAAAATGTGTCATTTTCCACATTAATATCAAGCAGTTAAAGCTGTTTCTTTGATAATAGTAATATTTGATGGTAATTGATACATTTGTTTTGTTTGATAATAATATTTAATGTTTTTTGAGCATCAAATCATCATATTAGAGTGATTTCTGAAGGATCATGTGACACTGAAGACTGGAGTAATGATGCTGAAAATTAAGCTTTGATCACAGGAATAAATTATATTTTAAAATATATTCAAATAGGAAATAGTTATTTTGAATTATAATAATATTTCACAATATTTCTGTTTTTACAGTATTTTTGCAGCCTTGGTGAACTTCTTTGAAAAACATAAAGAATCTTGTTGACCCCAAAACTTTTGAACAGAAGTGTATATTCACTAATATATAATATAAACTCTTAATCTAGATAATGCCATGGTTCTCCTTTTTTTTAATTATTTGATTTTTTTTAATTAATTACAATTTAATTAATTTTATTTATTATTTTAATAATATTATAATAAATAAATTTTAATTAATTTCAATAAAGTTATTTAATTTTAACATTACAAATGCCACAAAATATCAATTAATTTAAACTAAATGTCATTTTGTGTTTAACCCATAATATTCCTTCATCACACATTAGTAATGCAGAACTAATACTGTATGTCCTATTATAACAAATGTTTATATCATGCAAATGTTTATCTGTTCAAGTAGAGAATTTTCTGGGAAAACTCGCGGGGAGGAATTTAAAAATAACCAAAATTAGGTTTATATGGACTTTACACTCAGACACTCATGTTTAGATTGTGAAAGTAATAACATGGATAATGTGAGATATTATTGTCTTAAACCCTGTATTGTCTTATTCGGGCTGTGCCGAAGGGAATCTTTGGCATTAGTTGTTGTTATTAGGAGCATCAAAGGCCGGCTGATGAGTTTCATGTGGACAGAGGACGAGGGTTTGTGTGCGGGTTGCTGGAAGTTAAAGGATTAGTTCACTTCAAAATTAAAATGTTGATTTACTCACCCTCAAGTTCTTTCAATCCGGTATGAATTTCTCTCTTCTGCTGAAGTCAACCCCATTTTTCAACTGTTTGGTTACCAACCATCTTCAAAATATCTTCCTAAACTTTCATTTTGAAGTGACCTATTCCTTTAAAGGGGTTTTATGATGGTAACGTTCATCATTTTGATTATTGGGTTTAATAGAATAGGTTAACTTAATGCTTTAATGTTCAAAAACACAGTTTTTTACATACTGTAAATCTCTTTTGTTCCCAGTCTGTCTAAAAAGCACTGATTTACACAAAGTCCCACCTTTTGAAAAGCGTTCTGATTGGCCAGCTGACCCAGTGTGTTGTGATCACCTCAAGTCTCAAATCGTGAGTTTCAGCTTCCAAGGCTTCGAAAGCAGTTCGTAAACACACAGTTAATAATGTCGTCGGTTTTACCATATCAGTTCGAGTCCGTTTCTGAAAATGCGGATGATCAAGCCGATCCATCTGATTATCCTCGTTTTTGCTTTCGCATCCAAACACAGTGTCTCCGTGACATGACGACAACACTACAATTAACTGAAACCTTGTCATCTTATGCTTATATTTCACATTGTGACTTGGACGTTTGAGGAAGTGATATCGGACTCGGATCGAGGTGTTTTAGGCAGGTCTGGATCATTTTTCTCTTTTGGATAGAATAAATCCCCAATCTTTGCTATTTTGCAGATCTTATGCATGCACAGACGGATACATTACACCCTTAAGGAAAAGGAAAACATTAAGAAGCGTCATATTACGCCTTTAACTGTTCTTTTACTATTGGGTTAACCTTTCAATTTTAAGCTGCCACATATGGTGTGAAAAACTGGAGGGAGTGTGTGTGTGTAAGTGTGTTTATGAGAGAGGATGTTCAGATCTTCACGAGGAGGTGTTGAACAGCAGGACGGGGGGCAGAAATCTCTCTCTCACACACACACACACACAGAGAGCTGCTGGAGTCCACGATCTCTACCGGTCAGGTCCTCCTGATGCCACACCAGATCCTGGACTCCTTCCTCCAATCTCTCACGCTTGATATGTCAGTACAGATCTGATGTGCAGAGACTAAGGCTGAGTTACACTGCATGTTTTAAGTACGTTAGCTGTAAAAGTAAATGAGACATTGCATATTTTTCAAACTACCACTTTTGAGGCAATCTGCCACAAACCATCACTTAAAACCCAGTAAAGTGTGATTGGTGGAATAACATGTCAGCTGTATGGTCTCAGTAGTATAGATGGATATTGGCCATGATAATATTCAATTCAACTCACATTTATTTGTTTAGCGCTTTTGACAATACACATGGTTTCAGCTTTACAGAAAATTCATCAATTCAAAAGTTCACATTACAATTTAGTGTGATCTGTTATCTGAGGAAACTAAGTATTTCAGAAATGTACATAAACAATGTTATAATTTAAAGGAGTAGTTCACTTTAAAAAAAACTTTTGCTGATAATTTACTCACCCCCATGTCATCCAAGATGTCCATGTCTTTCTTTCTTCAGTTGAAAAGAAATTAAGGTTTTTGATGAAAACATTCCAGGATTTTTCTCCATATAAATGGACTTCAATGGGAACCAAACGGCTCAAGGTCCAAAAGACAGTTTCAGTGCAGCTTTAAAGGGCTTTAAATGATTCCAGACGATGAATAAGGGTCTTATTAAGCGAAACGATCACTCATTTAAAAAAAAATATAACAAAGTTTAAGCTCAAATGCTCGCCTTGCTCTGTTCTGTGATGCGCGTTCATGACTCTCCTGTTCAAACTCGTTCATCAAAATGAATGACTCTTTTCCCGAGTCAACTTCAACTAAGTTGAATGAACCAAATGACACTAAAAAAGATTCGTTCATTTTGATAAAAGAGTTCGAACATGAGTCACGAACGTGCATCACTGAACAGAGCAAGACGAGCATTTGTGCTTATAAAACTTAAACTTTGTTATTTATTTTTTAAATGAGCGATCGTTTCGCTTGATAAGACCCTTATTCATCGTCTGGAGTCGTTTAAAGCCATTTAAAGCTGCACTGAAACTCTCATTTGGACCTTGAACTGTTTGGTTCCTATTGAAGTCCATTATATGGAGAAAAATCCTGGAATGTTTTCATCAAAAACCTTCATTTCTTTTCGACTGAAGAAAGAATGACATGGGTATCTTGGATGACACGGGGTGAGTAAAATTTTTTTTAAAAAGTGAACTACTCCTTTAAGGCAGAAAAATTGTTAACAAATGATTATGATTACATTTTCACAATCCAACACTCAACCACCATTTGCTTGCACTCACTGGGAGGTGCAGTGATATTAAACTCAGACTGTATAAACGCCTTCAAATAGATCCTGAATTCAGCATCATTACCTCGGTCCTGGAGCTCATTTCCTCACAGCTGAAGTAATAACGCTGAACTGTGGCGGCTCCCTTTTAAGCTAAACCACTACTTCCCCAAACCGGCGAGTTATTGATCCTATTAAAGCCAGATCACATGAGGCTGGCACATATTATGTGCTGCTTTCATCAGGAGTTTCACCTCGCCTCATTACTGACCTCTGCTGGAGAGTTTGGGTTATTACTCTCTCGCAGGACACTCAAAAACTCTCAAGGTCAAAGGTCAAGAATACTTCTTCTTCCTGGTCCAGTCCCTGTTGGATTCGTTTGAGCAGAAGCATGTCTTTTCAGTGATATAGTGAGTTGGGGTCGGGATAAATAGATTTAGCAGATGTTGAGAAGGTTTTCAGAGGAAATGGAGATGGAGTATCTCTTAGGAAGTCTGGTTGCGTGAGGATCTGTAAAAGACGTTTAGTGCCTCAAGATACACTTTCCTTTTACAGCTTATATTGATACAGCATGTTCGACTGTTACCACAGATCTGATTCAGTCTTCAAGATATGTGTTTGTGTCTATTTGAGTGTCGATTACTGTTGTTTATATATTTACCGTACTAAATACTCTCAGTATATCTACAGTGGGTGCACTGGGGATTTAAAAACAAGAAAAGCAATATTGTGATCATTAGACTACATTTGTGATTCTTCCTCATCTCATGACTTGTTATTATGATCTATCTATCTATCTATCTATCTATCTATCTATCTATCTATCTATCTGTCTGTCTGTCTGTCTGTCTGTCTGTCTGTCCGTCCGTCCGTCCGTCCGTCCGTCCGTCCGTCTATTTCTGTCTGACTGCCTATCTATCTATCTATCTATCTATTTCTGTCTGTCTGTCTCTCTGTCTGTGTGTGTTTGTCTGTCTGTCTGTCTGTCTGTCTGTCTGTCTGTCTGTTGGTCTGTCTGTGTGTGTCTATCTGTCTGTCTATCTATCCATCTATCCATCCATCTATCTATCTGTCTATCTGTCTGTCTGTCTATCTATCTATCTATCTATCTATCTATCTATCTATCTATCTATCTATCTATCTATCTATCTATCTATCTATCTATCTATCTATCTATCTATCTATCTATCTATCTATCTATCTATCCATCTATCCATCTATGTATCTCTGTCTGTCTGACTATCTGTTTGTCTGACTATCTGTTTGTCTATCTATCTATCTATCTATCTATCTATCTATCTATCTATCTATCTATCTATCTATCTATCTATCTATCTATCTATCTATCTATCTATCTATCTATCTATCTATCTAACTATCTTTCTGTCTGTCTGTCATATAATCAAAGTATGTTCAACTAAAGTTTTTTCTAACACATTTTGATAAATAATTTTGGCTTGTGTTGTCAATATCACTATAATATCCTTTTAGTCTTTTGTAAATGTAACATATGAAGTCACCTACAGTAAGTGACGTCATTTTGGAGGTAAAACAGCAGCACAAAGAAAATATTAGCAATAGATTTTATGGTGTTTTTAGGTGGTTTGTGTCACATTCATCCAGTTTGCACAATTCACACAAATCAGTTTGATAACATCAACATAAGCGGGTTAAAATATGGGAATAATCTTCAGATTCAATTTAAATGTCCGAGTTTGATCAGAACATTTGTCTTTTATAGAAACACTGCGTTAAAATGCAGCACAAGCAGATTAAGTTTTTTTTTGAAGGTTTCAGAGTTCAGGAAGTTCTGCAGAACCAGAATGATCCGGCTGATAACATGCTGGACTGGAGCTCACGTTGGCATCAGTGGCGTTGGTGTGGCGTTGACCGGCCAACGCAATAAAACAGCCTCAGAGCAGATCTGGATGACAACCTCCTCTGTTCAATATTGCACTTCACAAAAGCCAATTTCCATCTGTGGACGTCACTTCAGTCTGAATACATGATTCACAGACAGACGGTATTTCAGAGTAAAGAGGAGTATTGTCACGTCGCTCTCTTTCTTCCCGTGGCTTTTGTTGTCCGTACAGAAGATCTTGTGTCTCGGGAGAACGACTCAAATGTGAACGTGTCATGAGGTCTTTGACTTTGCTCCATGTCTTTTAAAGTCTATGTGGATCTACCCACATGAGTAGAGCGCAAAAGTTGAGTTCCAGAAATAAAAGTCCTTTTCATTTTGTCCATGGAGAAATTGATCGTTTTAAATTACTTGACAAATAATGTTTTTCCCACTTCTTCATCCAATATATTTTCTTTCATGTGCATTATAGGAAGTTAAAATCCCTTTTATTTTCCCAATTTCTCTATTGACATATTATTAACGATATATATAATTATATATCATATATATTATTTTATTTCGATAATAATTTAATCGATAAAACTTGATTGTCGAATAAGCAGGTTAATGCACGTATGTGCTGAAATGTAAATCAGATACGAGTAGTGTGCATTTGGATCCTTTTGTTTTGTGCAAATGTAAGTTGTAGTATTGTGTTTATTTTGTGTAGGAATTAGGGGTGTCACGATTCTCCAAATCCTCGATTCTTTTAAATTTTCATGGTTCGTTTCGATTCGATTCCCGATTTTTACATTTATTTCTTTTTAAAGCACAGGTTGCTACATTTTTAGACTAGACTTGTATGCAATATAATATCTGACCTTTGTTCGCAGTGGGTTAGGGTTAAAGGGTTAGTTCACCCAAAAATGAAAATTCTGTCAGTATTTACTTACCCTCATGTTGTTCCAACCCCGTAAGACCTTCGTTCATCTTCGCAACACAAATTAAGATATTTAAGATATTAAGATCGCTCCTGTATACTAGTCCATAGGCTTCTTGAGGGAATGACTTGCTGTCCTCGAAAAGTCATTAAAGACATCGTTAAAATAGTCCAAGTGACTACAGGGGCTCAATCTTAAATTTATCAAACGACGAGAACACTTTTGTGCGCAAAAAACAACAAAAATAACGACTTTATTTCAACTATTGGTTTATTTCTCCCTCTGCGCGAGTCAGGTTACTAGTTTAATAGCGTAAGCTTCTGTTATTGTACGTCACACACATCACACACACGACCAGCGTCGGCCAATTGTGAGCCTACGTGTGACGTAGCTTTACGCAATCACACTACGTTAACTGACTACAGGCTCATGGAGAAGGAAGTGAATAGTTGAAATAAAGTCGTTATTTTTGTTTGTTTTTGCGCACAAAGTATTCTCGTCGTTTGATTCTCGTCGTAGTTAAAATTGAGCCACTGTAGTCACTTGGACTATTTTAACGATGTCTTTAATGACTTTTCGATGCCAGCAGTCTTAAGCAACCGAATGGTTACATTTCAAAATAATCAAGCTAAATTTTTTCACTTGCATTGGGGAAAAATGCGCGCAATCTCTCTCGTGATTTCCACGCCCCCGCCACCACTTGCAGACCCAGTGCACTGTCAATGCAACTAATCAAAGCTTATAAACTACTGTAAGCCAACACATCCCAGACTCTCAAACCAGTGTAACGTTATGAAATGAAACTGTATCATTACATGATCAACAATAATCAAGTCAAGTCAAATATATTTATATAGCACTTTTCACAATACAGATTGTATCAAAGCTGCTTCTCAGTATCAATCAAGACAACATCACAGTGTTTGTTTATTCATGATTGGTAGAGCTGATCAATGGTATGATGGGTTATTTAATTTGAATATAGGTTATAATCCTGTAACAATAATTAAGCCAGCGGCACATAAATGATTAACGTTAACTTTACATTAATCGACCACCACAAGTTTGGCTATTAAACAAACGCTCATTTATATTTCATAAGGAACACAGTCAGAGTTGACATCCCGTAACGTTAGGTCGTAGCTATTCTAGCTAAAGCAAGAATCAAGCTAACGGTAGATGGTCAGTGCTGATATATATGATTGGGACTGTCATATTACATTACATTATAGACCTTATGTAGCCCCGCCCCTTTTCAGCGTTGCGCTCGTTGTCTTTTGACTTCTGGTCTGTATTTCCACAGCGATCTTGCATAGGTATGAATGAACTGCTCGTAAAAAAATTCCCGTGCGACATTTTTTAAGACATCTGCTTTACAATGCTTATGATGAACATTACAATGCTCATGATAACTTTTGTTAACTCTACAATAAGTTAATCCACTTCACCAGCTAATTACTCCTCGACAGCGATGCCATAGAAATATACAGAACCGGAAGTTCAAAGACAATATTCTAAAGATGACGGCGCCCGCGTTTCTCTGGTGTATAAGGTTTATAAAGAGAACACTATTGTAATAAAACATTGTGAATTATTTGGGTTTGGTTGCCGTGGTGTTTCAGCTCATTGTTAGGGAAGAGGAGTTACACACTCTGAATAGCACGCACCTGAGACGTTGTGTTAGTCGTTATATTTGATTATTTAATAAGTAATTTAATGAAAGGATCAGTTGACTCACCAACTAGCTCTTTATTAGTTTTGCGCAGCATTTGCAGATTCGATGTGGCCATCCTAGAAGACAGCATCATCACTGTGTTTTACAACAGATTGATTTGTTGTTTTTCCTCTTTCTCTGGCTGTCTCTTGCTTTCCCCCTCATTTATATTCTTTCGCTCTGTATTTGCATGCATCTCAGATCTGCCGTTGGACCTCAGACTGAGTTAATACCTGTTTCTGATCTCCACCAGAGAGATGAGACTCATGCATTTTAATCACAGATGTGTGTGTGTGTGGATTTATTCTCTTTTCCCCGAAGCCCAAACTCGGACGAGAATTATATATGAAGGAAATACATGAGGGGGCGTTCAGGGAAAGTGTGTTCATTTATATTTGGTCTTGACAGGGGAATATGACAATATCCAGGTGAATTAGTTTATAGCAGTGGCATTTTTAATTCAACAGCAAAAGTTAAAACGACACATTTTTTCTGGAATCAAGTATTCAAGTAAACATTCAAAGAAATTTGTAGAAGTAATCAAATATAAAATAAAACCTGTGCTTTGATATCTCTATTCTCAATATGTTTTCTTACTCTGTTTTTATTTGTGTTAGACCTTTTTACCCAAAAGGTGTTTGTTTGTTCATACGACACAAGTCATGGGGGTCCAAAGTTGGACTTTAAAATGTCTTATTTTGCGTCCATAATAAAAACTATTCATACAGGTTTGGGAAAAGATGACAGAAGTTTCTTGTTTCTTAGCTAGATGAAAGAAAATATCAAAATGTCAGTGATAGTTTGAACACTGTAAAAAAATATTGATGGTTTAACTTAAAAAAGTAAGTAACCTGGGTTGCCTTAAAATTTTATGTTGATTGAACTGGAAAAAGTGAGTTAATACAGGGGGATTAATTTAATCATCAGAAACTCAAAATAATAAGTTATCTCAACTAAATAAATTATTATAAAGTTGATTTGACAAAAGAAAATATGTTGTGATAACAAATCTTGAAAATATTTTTTTACAGTGAAGAAAAACAGAGAGCATACGAGTCCCACTGATAAACTGAGCCACTGACAGCGAGTTAAATAGGCTGGTTTTTGTTTACATGCATATCATATGGATGAAAAACTTATTGTTTATTCCAAAAGAAACAAACTGTGAAATGTTTGCATTACAATGCAGGTGTCCATAGATGGCAGTGTAAATCACCATGAGAGCTGAAGAAGTGTGTGTGTTAACCTTGAATCCGTATCTTGTATTTGGGTCAAAAATGGGCACCCATAGAAATGAATGGGAAAAACTGTAATGTAGAGCATCCTAAAATAAGCCAAAATAAGACACCAGGTGACAGCAAAGCCACTTCATCTTTAGGTTTTAGCTTTAAGAACTTATTGGAATGGTATTTAAATTTGTATTATTATTATTAATAAATAATAATTTATTAATATTATTATTTATAAATTTTATTATTTTAGTTACAAAATTAAAAAAAAAAATAAAACATAAAAATAAGCATAATTTACATAGAAAATAGGGTACTTTTTGAAGTAAATAAATTCAAATTTACCCCCAAAATAAAAACAAACACCATCAATGGATAGACAAAACTTTATCGAAGACGGTGATATAAAATTAATAATAAATAAAAATTAGGATCACACCTGAGTCCTCTGTGACCACATTTGTCCACAGTTACAGGATTAAGGGCTATAAAGTGAGTACGGTTTGAGGGCTACAGGGATCATTTACCCAAAAGATGTTTGTTTGTTTAAATGATAAAAGTCACTGGATACAGAAGAGTACAGCTTCCCTTAGATTATTTTCAAATATGAAGGGATATTATTGATATTAAATAACACTCTTAGTTGGTTTAAATATTTTAGTTTTTAAAGTACAGTACGTTCTCCATTAATGCAACCTCAAAAATGAAGTTTGACACTTAAGTCACACTTATTTTGGTTTATTTATTTACCTATGCATTTGTTTATACTTTTTTTATGATTTATGTATTTATGTGTTTTAGTTTTAGTTCATTTTGACAAACAAAACTAGTTATTTTCAACTAGAGCCCGACCGATAAAGGATTTTGAAGGCCGATACGATACAAATATTTGTTGGTTTTAAAATCTGATATTCCGATCGGCCCATATTTATTTATTTATTTATTTTTTCAGAAACATGCAACAAAACTTCAGGAACATCAAAATATATTAAAGTTCTGAAAAAATAACGGACGTGTGGCGCGTTATACACGAGTGTTGCCAACAGGAACGGTGTAGAGTGCCCTCTGGTGGACAAACTATACAAGTCCAACACTCATGACATGGTTCAAGCGTGTTTCATCCGTTTTTTCATCATTATTTTTGAAATATTCATTTATCGGCCATTATAACTGCCGATACTATATTTTCAACAAAACGCTTTCCTGTAGCTCAATTAGTAGAGCGTTGGCGCTTGCAACACCAAGGTCATGGGTTCGATGCAGGGAAAAGCAAGAACCGATAAGAATGTAAATGTGTACCTTTAATAGTCGCTTTGAATAAAAGCATCTGCAAAATGCTTAAATGTCAATTTTAAATGAGCGATTTGTGAGGTCATCCAAAAGAGAAGATGTTTCACAAAGATTATGATTGTTCTCATCGTATCATATTGTTCACAATAAGTGCGGCAGTGCACATGAAGAACATTAATAGAGTCAATTATGATTTCATCTTGATTTTAACACATTCACTTTATATCATCAGGCCATCTAGCTCTGATTTATGGCTGTCTTTACACACATGGCTGTTTCATTTGTCATCTCTGATCGCTGTGTTTGCTTCCTGGAGGTCAAAGTCATGCAGGTGAATCTCTATAACTGGTGAATCTCTGTTGAGATTTAAGGGCTCCCGTCGCCAGCGGCTGCTCTTTACTCCATGACTTTATTTGGTCAGATCGTACACGGACCGCCAGGGTCTTTGATCTCAGCAGGGTTTTCCATGATAAATAGAGGAACGTGTAAACCTACAAGCTTTATGGAGGTCGAGCAGGATTTCTCTTTTAGATGCTCAACAAAGAGGAATTTGCCCCTTTAGGATCGCATGACCTTCAGCGCTCTTTGTGTCAGATGTGAAGAGCTTCGACTTTCATCTCAAACCTGAAGCTGATTTTTAACACATTATTTTGGTCCAAACCGCTGCATGTTTGCTTAATCCACATTAGTACCACCTTGGCAACTAGTGTATTAACTGACCTTGTACACTACCATTCAAACGTTTTCAACTTTCTATTCATCAAAGAATCCTGGAAAAAAATGTAGCACGGTTTATACAAAAATATGAAGATGTTTTCAACATTGATATTAGTAAGAAATGTTTCTTGAGCAGCAAATCAAGCAAGGATCAAGGATCATGTGACACTGAATATGGCTAGCCGTTTTAGCTTTTATTCATTTCCAGGATATGAATTCTTGATATCAACAATTACATGTTTTGATATCAACAATTAAATTTTTTTGATATCTGTAATTGTATTTACACTAGTAAAAATTTCTCCATAGACTGCCATTTTTTACTAGTAGAAATATATTTTTTTGATATCAAATTATCAATAATCACATTGTTACTAGTAAAAATGTGAGTTCCTGATATCAATAATTAAATTGTCAAAATTTTCAGTTTTGGTATGTGAAAATGTATTTCTGATATCAATATTATTTCAAATATCTAAAATGGCTTGCTCACTAGTAAAAATCACATTCATGATATCAGAAATTAACATTGTCACTAGTAAAAATTGAATTATTGATATCAAAAATGAACATTGTTACTAGTAACAATTCAACTGCTGATGTCAAGAATAAACATTTCTTGATAATAATTATTTTATTTCTTGATAATTTTAATTCTTGATATCAAAAATAAAGGTTTTTACTAGTAATAATTGTATTTCTGGAATTTCAACTAGTAAGAAATCAATTCTTGATATCAACAATTGGTTTTGAATGGCAGCCTATGGGGAAAATACAATTGTTGATATCAAGAATTCATATCCTGGAAATGAATAAAAGTAAAAACGGCTTGCTATAGACTGAAGACTGGAGTAAAGATGCTGTGAAGTAAGCTTTAAATCGCAGGAATAAAATTGTTTGGGAAAGCAAATCTTTAAAGAGAGACTGAGGCTCTTTTTTAAGAATACGTGCAAGCATGAGTAGATGGAGAAGCAGATTTGGTGGGAGCAACACACAGTATCTCACAGAGATCTCACACCCGTCTCCTAAGAGTTAAATCGTGCTGGTTTCCTGCTGTAGTTTACATTCCCAGAGCTGTTGAGATTGTAGATGCAGCTGGCACGGGCAGCCGGAGTCACAGAAGTCAGACGCTGGACCTCCCTTCTGTCTCAGATTGATTATATATTTCTCTCTCTTTCTGCTTTAAAGGACCCGTTAGAAAGCCCAAGTATGTGGAGGGTCCTCGTGTTCCTGGAGATGCGCTCATGTCGTCGTTGAGGAAGGAGCCCGACGGTACGACTGGTGAGTGACGAAACATGCTCGACACGCTCTATTCTTTTCAGATATGTGTGTGTGTGTGTGTGTGTGCTTGCTGTCAGAATCAAGTCTTTATTGGTTAGAGGAGAAGATTGTTGATGATGTCAGGATTTCAGGATTTATTGAGTTTGTATCTGTATACTGTATCAGTGTAGACAGCATCAGTGATTATAATGACTTCTGTTTGCTTTTGGCACGACGCTCACTTCCAGTGTAGGCAAATGTGAGCCGTTAAGCGACTGAACGCCACTGAGCGCTGGTCATGGTGTGAAGATGTATAACTAACTATTCATCGATGTCTTGCTCTGTAGGCGGGCATATGCAAATGTATTTGCCCTGGTGACATCACAGATCCTGCAAGATCAAAACAAGCTGTTTCTGGAGCTTGATTAAATAAATGCTTTGTTTATAATGAGGAGGAGGTTGTAAGCTTTTTTTAATGGTACAAAGACCTCTGATATGTAATTTGTTGTTGTTTTCTGTGGAAGTTTCATGTTTGTACCTTATGCATGTAATCAAAGCAGCATGCATTATTATATTTGCTTCATGCATTTTGAATTTAGATAATTGCATATGCGTGTATGTGCAGAATAAGCACACTGACTATACAGTATATAACAGTAACTGTGTGTGAATTGTGTGTGTATGCAAGTGTGTAGTCAGTTGGATGTAGTGCAGTTTCTGTGCTGGGCTGGAATAGAGTTGGCAGTGTTGTCTGTGTGTGTATCTTTAGCTTCATATCACTGGACACAGGATTGTGTTGGTCAGAGGAGCATGTGAGACATCAGAGCTTTCCAAACAACTGTGTGCAACAGGGTGGCGCCAGTCGAATGCCAGCTGTCTGTGGCACACCACTGTATCGCACTGGTCACATGATGTCATCAGAAGGTGTCCGCACTGCAGGGCGTCAGAGATGGATGACTAGGCAGTGGACAGCTGATGCTGATGCTACTAAAATAGTGTATAAAATAGGATTTATTTTACCATGGTGCTGTAGATTAACATTGATGTCTTTCAACATTAAGTTTAATTTAGTGATCGGCGACGTCTAGTTGTAATTTGGCGAAAATTGGCATTTTTAAATAAGTTATTAAGGAAAAAAGTCTTTAAAAAAAGGAGAATTGTGGTTTATGTTACTTTCGGTTCACACTGGAAATATTAGATTAAATAAATCAAGCTCATTTTGCATACTTAGGGCCCCATTGAATTTTGAATTTGAATTTTTACTTGAATTTTTCTGAGTTCTGTTTTAATGGTTTAGTTTTATAATCAAAAGGGATGTCTAAAAAATGGATTCAAATATGATTTTACAATTTTTGGATTCTAATGAAATGTATTATTAAGAACGGTGGTGATCAAATTTATGCATAAAACTTTAAACACTAAATTACAAAAAAAAAAAACTTAATGTAATCAAATAAAATGTGAACAATTCCTTTAATTGTTTGGCAAACAAAGTGCTGCACAACAGATGTTTACAGGAAAAAAATGTGTGATATCCCTTAAAAATATTATTTTAATAAACGGCATTGTTATTATTACTTTTTAGAAGTACATCTACATTCTGGTGCACAGTAGTAGTATATTTCTGCATAATGTCGTTAAACCAAACTTTTATTTTGTTGGGTTGTAGTGATGACCTTGGAGTGTCTTTGAGTATCTGACGATAGTTTTGATTAATTCATCCAAAATTTGACTAAATTCCGTGACATTCCGTGTTCTTCAGCAAATTCTTATTACTGAATTCTATTCTGTCCATGTTTTCTGTTTTGTAGAATTCATACACTCTAAAAAATGCTGGGTTGTTTCAACCCAAATTTGGGTCAACTATGGACAAACCCAAATGTTGGGTAAAAATTAAAGTGAAAGTTGAAGATGGGGTAAAATTTGAAATGACATATTTGACCCAAATTTGGGTTGAAACAACCCAGCATTTTTAAGAGCTTAGGCCCCTTCATACTACTTTTCTTCTTTAGAAAATATTCTTTACATGCTCTTTGTGTTGGTTAGTATTTAAAATGCTGAAATGCTTAATAGTACTCAGGTTTGTTCAGGTTGTTGAAGTAGGACCAAAATAACCTGGTTTATTTACTGCATATCTGTCATACCTCAATGACACACCCCAGTTACTGTAGCTTCAGACACATATAAGGGTCAACACTGTTTACATGGAGGACTGTCACGTTATTTTAACCCTGAGAGACTTTATATATAGCATCTCCAGACCTTCCCCCAGGCTCCAGTTTAACATCGTCTTCAAGTCGTGTTGGAATGATCATATTCATGAGATTGCCACCGTAGTATAGTCACCAGTGGAGGAAGGTGTTTTGTGAGCCATGACTTTCCCATTTAAGGCCGTGTCAATTAAAAAGGCCATATTATGCACTTTTACAAAGCTTGATTTTGGTTTTGGGCTCTACTAGAATGTTTTCATGGTTGAATGTTAAAAAAATTACACATTATTTTCCTCATATTCTCCATTGTTGTGGCTCCTCTCTTCCCTGTCTGTCAGTAATGCTCTGTTTAGTTCCTGTCTCTATGAAGCCCCTCATTCTTAAAAGCACACTGTGCTCTGATTGGCTGGCTGGAATAGTGTGTTGTGATTGGTCACCTGGTGTTTGGGAAATGACCATTATTTTGCTTAAAGGAGTAGTTCACTTTTGAAAAAACTTTTGCTGATAATTTACTCACCCCCATGTCATCCAAGATGTCCATGTCTTTCTTTCTTCAGTCGAAAAGAAATGAAGGTTTTTGCTGAAAACATTCCAGGATTTTTCACCATATAATGGACTTCAATGGGAACCAAACAGTTCAAGGTCCAAAAGACAGTTTCAGTGCAAACTGTTCAAAGGGCTTTAAACGATTCCAGACGATGAATAAGGGTCTTATCAAGAGAGACGATCGCTCATTTAAAAAACAAAAAACAAAACAAAGTTTAAGTTTTATAAGCTCAAAGACACGAACGCGCATCACAGAACAGAGCAAGACTAGCATTTGAGCTTATAAAACGTAAACTTTGTTATTTATTTATAAAATGAGTGATCGTTTTGCTTGATAAGACCCTTATTCATTGTCTGGAATCGTTTAAAGCCCTTTGAACAGTTTGCAGTTTGCACTGAAACTCATTTGGACCTTGAACTGTTTGGACCCCATTGAAGTCCATTATATGGAGAAAAATCCTGGAATGTTTTCATCAAAAACCTTAATTTCTTTTCGACTGAAGAAAGAAAGACATGGACATCTTGGATGACATGGGGGTGAGTAAATTATCAGCAAAAGTTTTTTTAAAAGTGAACTACTCCTTTAAATAATTCACCATTGCTTATAGTTATTTGTTTACCTGAGAAGAAGAGGGATAGAAATGTTCTTTTTGATTGAACAAAATACACTTACTCCAATATTTTTATATTAATATTACATTTTCATTCAGTTTAATTTTTGCAAGTTTTAGTCGTGCATTTGTAAGTTGCACTTTAGTTTTTCACGTAGTATCTATATTATATATAGTATCTACTATATCTGTAGAGATCTGTCTATATGTTTTAACTTCATATTTTAATTGTAGTAATTAGAGATGGTTCAAATGCATTTTAATTTCAAATTTTAGTTATAGTTAAAAAAACAGTTGAGGATCGTAATTTAGTAAGTTATTTACCTTCTGATTTTAAAGCCTTCTTTACACAATCTTGTAAAAGTACACAGACTGGTTAAATGTATTAATGTAATGTTCAACAGAATTCCAACATTTCATAAGCTCAATGTACAGTATGTGTACGCCACCTTAACTACTTCTCACACATGCACAGGTGAAATCGCTAGGTTGTTATATTATTATTTTATTTAGGATTAGTTTTACACCTTATATTTTGTAATTTGGCAAAAAAAAAAAAACTTGTCTTAGTTTTTCCCTCACTTGAATGCAGATCAAGTCATAATGAAGTTTCCGAATTTGCCGGTTGCACTATAAAGGCATCATAGCGTCTGCGGTGGATCTACGGCCTGCAGGTCTCCATATCCGGCTCCCTTTCCCACCTCGGAGAACAGCGGGACACAAAACAGCTCTCGGCATTCCCAAGACTTCCCAACCTTCCTATGTTCCTGTATATACCTGTTCTCACGCCTCATCTCCCAAACATTCAGATAAACTGTAGGAAGAAAGCAAATGTGGAATTAGTCAGCATGCTTCACTAATAGCATTAATAATGCATAATTATCCCCAGTATGTGTGTACTTCATAATGATGGTTAATTACTCTGTCCTGCTGCCAGACTTTCAGCTTTTTGACTGAAAGTGTTGTAGGCGTTTGTTTAACACGCACTCGTTTCCTTCGTCACCTGAATCACAGCGCTCCAAAGCGGTTCAGCAAAAGTTGGGTCAGAAAAATGCTGCCAAGAGCAAATCTAATGTGGTTGATGGTTTTCCTGTGATTAAAAAAAACATCTTTGAATAATGGAGTTTTTTTTTTTTTAATTTGCAGTGAAATCAATGCAATTTTTTGTTTGCATTGATTAACTTATAGGTTGTTACTCTGAAATATTTTCTTTCACTGCCATAGCAATTATTGGTAGACATGTTCTTGCATTGCATTATTATGCATTGACTTATTTGTTAACACATCAACACAAAGGGTCCTGTTTTAACGATCTAAAGCACGTGGTGCAAGTGGACTAAAGTCGTGTCTGAAGCCACTTTTTTTAACGTTTAACGATGGGAATAATGATCTAAACGAGTTGTCGCTATTCTCTTAATTGAGTGATGTGTGTGTTTTGGGTGTAAAACACTCACTCAAAAATTCTCTCCTCTCAATCTGCATGTTTTCTGTAGGTTGTGAACTTCCTTCTGTAAAGCAGAGAGATCTGCATTCATCAGGTGTTCATTAAAAATCTTGCTGTGTGTGTGACAGAGAGAGAGTTCAGCTCTTAATGAGAGTTTTTACACACACATTCTGTAGAATCAGTGTCTGTAAACACTCCAGCAGATTGACACTACAACACACACACACACACTCCTGCTTCCTCCATATCGTCCTGTTCGGCTTTAATGGCCTGTAAAAATCTCTCATGATGGTGAGGATGTTGTTTTGGTTTTTGCCCTTCGGTCGTGACATATTTAAACTGCAAAGTTATTTCAGAGAGTAATTTTATGTATATCCAGGGGCGAACTGGAGATCTCTGCAGATGGAGAATATTTACATGTTTCCAATGAGTTATTTTTTTAGATATTTGTTCCTGTGACACTGATATTACTTTGCTGTTTTTCATTATTTATGACCAACAGTGCAAGTTACTCTCTCCCTGAAACTGAACTTGTGATAAAAAACATGAATAGTGAGTCTATCTATCTATCTATCTATCTATCTATCTATCTATCTATCTATCTATCTATCTATCTATCTATCTATCTATCTATCTATCTATCTATCTATCTATCTATCTATCTATCTATCTATCTATCTATCTATCTATCTATCTATCTATCTATCTATCTATCTATCTATCTATCTGTCTATCTGTCTATCTATCTGTCCATGTGTCTATCTATCTATCTGTCCATCTATCCATCTATCTATCTATCTATCTGTCCATGTGTCTATCTATCTATCTGTCCATGTGTCTATCTATCTATCTATCTATCTATCTATCTATCTATCTATCTATCTATCTATCTATCTATCTATCTATCTATCTATCTATCTATCTATCTATCTATCTATCTATCTATCTATCTATCTATCTATCTATCTATCTGTCCATGTGTCTATTTATCTATCTGCCCATGTGTCTGTCTATCTATCTATCTATCTATCTATCTATCTATCTATCTATCTATCTATCTATCTATCTATCTATCTATCTATCTATCTATCTATCTATCTATCTATCTATCTATCTATCTATCTATCTATCTATCTATCTATCTATCTATCCATCTATCCATCTATCTATCTGTCTGTCCATGTGTCTATCTATCTATCTGTCCATCTATCCATCTATCCATCTATCTATCTATCTGTCCATGTGTCTATCTATCTATCTGTCCATGTGTCTATCCATCTATCCATCTATCCATCTATCTATCTATCTATCTATCTATCTATCTATCTATCTATCTATCTATCTATCTATCTATCTATCTATCTATCTATCTATCTATCTATCTATCTATCTATCTATCTATCTATCTATCTATCTGTCCATGTGTCTATCTATCTATCTGTCCATGTGTCTATCTATCTATCTGTCCATCTATCCATCTATCCATCTATCTATCTATCTGTCCATGTGTCTATCTATCTATCTGTCCATGTGTCTATCTATCTATCTATCTATCTATCTATCTATCTATCTATCTATCTATCTATCTATCTATCTATCTATCTATCTATCTGTCTGTCTGTCTGTCTGTCTGTCTGTCTGTCTGTCTGTCTGTCTGTCTGTCTGTCTATCTATCTATCTATCTATCTATCTCTCTCTGTCTGTCTGTCTGTCTGTCTATCTATCTCTCTCTCTGTCTGTCTGTCTGTCTGTCTGTCTGTCTGTCTGTCTGTCTGTCTGTCTGTCTGTCTGTCTATCTATCTATCTATCTATCTATCTATCTATCTATCTATCTATCTATCTATCTATCTATCTATCTATCTATCTATCTATCTATCTATCTATATCTATCTACCTACCTACCTACCTACCTACCTACCTACCTACCTACCTACCTACCTACAGTAGTATATCTGATCCTCTTGTTTATTACTGAATGAGGAACTGTAGTTCATGCGAGGCCAAGTGTGTTTGATCGTTCACAAACACTCACAGGTTATCTTGACCTACACTTGCGGTCTCGTCATGTTTTTCCGAAAGAAAGTTTGGGTCGCTTTGATTTCTTCATATCTGTGGGAGAAACTTAATTTCATCCCAGTATTTGTGTCTCTTGTGTGTTCTGCTCTTGCGTCTGAAAAGTTTCTGAGGAGATAATTCACTTTGAGAGGTACACCATCAAGAAAATCCAATGAAGGACATAAATGTTGTGATTGCCTCTCGAGATCTCCAACTCAAACCTCTGAGGCTTCATGAGATGCATTGAAACTCCTCTCCCGCAGTTTGTTTTCTTGAAAAATCTGACACTGGCCCTTAGATGATGTCATATTTAGGTAATAACTTCAGACGTGAGTACATTAGACATTAGTTATGAATCTCTCAGTGTTTTAAGGCTGTTTAAAAATGTTTTTCTTGCTGAAATGTGGACATGATTGAAAACTTCTCTAGTTCAAATGCTTATTCATGACTCATGACCAATACATAGGTGGCAGGTCTGTTCTTATGGGTCAGTGACCGTAGGGGAAAACAATGCCAAATTATGTAATAATTTTTTGTTACTATAGCAATATAATAACACTTATTAACAGTGCAGTGATTATCTCCCGCTAATAGCATGAAACTATTGACATTCAAAGGATTTATAATCCAAAATATATATTTTTTCTGTTCGGTTTATGTCATGTTCATCAATTTGCATGTTGATGGGCCAGTGCAATTTATGTTAATGTTTATATTATTTGATTTTATTCTTTTTCAGGATATTTTGTTGACTTTTTCCACTGTTATCCTAAAGCAAGAGCAGTTGAGACACACTTCTCGATAGTTTGCTTTTACTCAGAGATTGTTTTTACTCTCTGATATGTGAACAAACAGACACACAAACACAAAACAGAGCCGTGTTGTTATGAATTAATAGTCATACCTGCCACCCACCACTAACCTCTCACAGCTCGTTAATTAAGCACAGAATGTTGTTGATTGGACTTGATTGGCTGTCATGGAGATCATGCGGGTGGTTGAGGCTCATTGGGACTAGTGTTGTCAATAGTACCGAGTTCGCTACTGAAATGTAAAAAATTTTACGCTTTGAGCGCTGTTGAGCGTAATCGTAAAACACCTCTGATTGGCCATTGTGTTCATCATCGGATATGTCTGTTATTGGCTATGATCTTTGTAGCCAATCACAGACATATTTGATGAGTGCGTGTGAACAATGAATACATAAACGTAGTCCCGGTCACGTTAGAAGCTGGGGACTATTTTAAGACGCTGCGTCATAACATTACGCCTGCTGCACTTATGGTACGACAGTGAAGTTTCCTGATTATTACGCAGGACTGAGAGTATAGTTCCTAGTCATATCAGACTAGAAAATCGCAACTTTACATTTTCCGTCGGTTTTAATGCACGATGTAACAACAGAAGAGTCAACTTTTAAATAGGAAAAATATCGAAACACTTTGGTAATTTTTTTCTGAAAAATGCTAATGGTCTCAATGATGTATGCTAAGCTATGCTAAAAGTGCTACTGCCAGAACCGGAGATCGACTGAATGGATTCAAAAAAAGGTAAAACTCAACAGTTTAACTCTGGGGGAGTTGTAAAATGAGCATATTTCCAAAAAAATTGGAGTATCCCTTTAACACGCCTAACGCGCCCGACGTTTTATTCGCGCCATTCGTTCAATTCGCGCTATTGAGTTGTATTTGCATCTTTCGCGCCGCGCTCTACACCTCATTCGCGTCGCAGACATTTTTTACGCGCATAACGCGTCTTTGCATTGACTTAAAGTCCCCGTGAAATCAAAATTGAACCTATTTACTTTGTTAGCGCATATTACTAGTCTTGTGGTTGGTGAACAATTAATCCTTGCAAGTGAATATATATTAAAAAAATGTTTTACCTTAGTAATCTTTAATCAAAATCTGAAAAGTTACTTCCGGTCTGGAACGGTTTCTTTTTCTGATGACGTAGGTTTCACAGTTTGGGTGGGGAAACGCTTAACCACTCCCCTCAAACCGTTAGTTTGCTATGAGCGAGAGATGGAGAGGAGGAGCGCTAGAGTAAAACCCTGCCCTCTGTTCAATATTCCGTTTCACTTGGAAATACGTCACAGCACTGGAGAAAAATCGTTTGCAACTTCCGGTTCACGGGGACTTTAACATTTAAATCATTCACGCCTGACGCGCTATTCGTGTCCGGTGTGAACGCACCATTAGAGAGTTGCATTTGGTTCTTTGTATGTCAACGTGAGCTTTGCTCCTGTATAGAAGAGGACGCTCTGTTTGTCCTCCCTGTACTACATCTATAAGTGTGATGTGGATAAATTTGGTTTATGTTCGCCTGTGGGCCGGTGGACATGCGTGATGTCATTGCTGTGTCACATTCCCCAAGGCCACGACTGGTACCTGCTCACGCGTACACTTTCTCTGCCACACAAATGTACTATTTTTATCCCCGGGCCTGCGGAAGATAAAACATGTTTGGTTTGTTCATGACTCTCATGTGCTCGGTTTTATGAGGTGCTCTGTATTATTAATGTTAAGCAATAGTCCCGTTTTATGAAGGTGTTTGTGTATTAATACGTCTGTTTGATGAAAGCTAGAGTTTTACAGCGGGTTCCCAGGAGCAAACAGAGAGTATTAAAGGAAAAGTTCTCTCAAAAATGAATTCACTCACCCTAATGTTGTTCCAAACCTGATTTAATTTAATTTAATAGTCAAGTGGACTACTTTTATGACATTTTCTTGCTTGACAACATCCCATCTTATGTTTTATAGAAGAAATTCAGAGGCATGAGGATTCTGCTGAATGTGTTTCTGCTGTACAGTAACGCCCAGGTGTGATTTTAGGATGGCTCTTCAAAGTAAAGATGGCTTATGAGTGTCAGTTGTTTAGAATATGTTTCAGTGTGTAGTCTCAGTCTCGGACGACACGCCCAGGACCACCCACAGTCCTTTTACAGACCGTCTGCACTCAAACCTAGACAGCAGTTGTGAAAATCTCAAGATCCAGGTAGATGCCATTTGTCCAAATTTCAATTTTAACCGTTCTATTTAATCAGAAACGATTTTAAAACAGGGCTTTAAAGGTTCTCTGAGCGATCCTGGGTGTTGACGTTCGGAATATTTTCAAACAAATCGGAGGCTAGCTAGACCCTCCCTCCTCCGCATCTCATCTCCTCCCCCTCCCTTCCGTCCTTCCTGAAATAATTGTGAATGTGCATTTCTAGCTAATTATATCCTTGTGTGGGTTTGGCGAACATAAGCGTCAATTTAGAAGAAAAAAAACAATTTAACGTTACCCACCTGTCCAGCAAAAACAGAGCAACCTGACGTCGGACTGTAAGCCCTTCTGCCGCCGGAGTTCTCGCCATCGTTAAAAAGCTTTGCTACCGATGTAAATTCGTAACTTCGCACATTCTTTATCCGACTCCTTCTTCTTTTTAATTTGTTCTTCAGAACGACGTCTCTTTGGTCGTGTGTCGGCCATTTTTCAAACTTCCCTCTTATGCTTCTCTCTCCTTCACACACACACACACACACACACACCCTTCATGTGCACGCGCACTAACCCCCCAGACCCACCCTCAAATACTTCTTGCCAGTGATTGGCTGGAACACTGTTTGTTAGGTTTCGTGGTCCGGGTGAGACATGATTGTTTTTGTTGCCGTTTGTGGAGCCTACAGAGACCGCGTTTTTTTACAGTGTGTTTAGGGGACAGGCAGCTAGCCGATAGTGAGGAGACGTTTGATGTATGTGACAAAAAATGTTTTGGCCCAGCATCGCTTAGAGAACCTTTAAGTATAAAATACCGAACTAAGAGTTATTTTACTAATTATTGTATATTTAGTTCTGATGGCAGCTCATTTGATATTGTGTTTAGTGTCAGTGGTTGAGAGAGTTGTATGTAGTGAATGTTTCCGCTCGTTTCTCTACAACACCCAGCACTGCTCGGCCGGTCTCGCCTCAGCGTGAGGGAATCTGAGAGAGACAGAACGAGTCGTGTCACATGCGTGCAAATTAAACCAAGTCAGAGCTGCTGGCCTAATCAGTTTAGCCACTGTAGAAAGAGAGACAGAAAAGGATTGATGTCACGGCGGTCCTGCCCACTCCACGGCAGAAAATGGCGATAGCTTAAAGGGGAACTTGGCAACTATTTCAACTTAATAAAACCGTTTAGAAAACCAATGCACTCACACCATTTACTGATTTCCCCAGCACCCTTAACTTTCTTATACCCTCTTTTAGTGTTGTCAAAAAACTTGGTACTTCGGTACCAAGTCGGTACTAAAAAAAAAAAAAATGTTATGGTACCAGCTTTTCTAGGTACCGAATACCAGGTTAATCCAGTTCTAGATGCGCTGTCTGAAAGGTGCACAGTTGCGTCCTCTTCATAACGCTGATATGGCTCTCTCTCTCTCTGAATCCACTTGTTGACACGAAAGGAGGAAAGAGCCACATATGAAATATTTTGGATTAGGCTAATGTCACGTTGCCATAAGAGGCCGATTACATGCAAATTCGCAATTTCAAATATAGGCGCGAGGCAAGCGCGCTCATAATAAAAACTCGTTGCATAGCAACGACAGACGCCGCGTGAGAGCAAGCGCTTTGGAAAGAATAAGCACGCGCAAAAATATAATAAAAAAAACACGCCCGATATGTGAACAGCCTCTAAAGTGCTTTCGGGGTAGTTTTACGAGTACATGAGCACAGTAGTATCCAACCGACACCAGAGTACTACTGGTATTAGTATCGATGCATCCCTATTTGTGTCATTTAATGTCAGTGCCAGTAGGCGTATTCTTGCCTTTATAACTCAGCAGTTTTAAAAAGCCTTTTCAAAATTAAATATGAATGCAGTTTTAGATTAAATAAAAGTACAGTCAAATCAAATAAAACATGTTTTTTCTCCTGTAGCCTATAGTTTGGTAATGCTACAATAAGATACCATTTATCAACATTAGCTACTTCACATCAACACATGGAGTGAACAATATATTTTTACAACATTAATTAATGTTTGTAAATGTTATTTAATAGAAACACTTGATTGTTCATGTTTGTTCACTTTATTCATTGTGCATTAAATAAATGTAAACGGATTAGAACTTTACAAACAACTTTAAAAATGTGTTAGTGTATACTATTGTTTATTTTAGGTCATTTTATCTAATCTTTTTCTAAAGTGTTTATAATACAAATGTACAGTTTCCATACTTGTAAACGTGATAAACACTTAAATATATGTAAATTTAAACTAAGCTTTGGTACCGAAATTGGTACCGAGAACCGTGAACTTTTACTGGTATTGGTACCGAATACTGAAATTTTGGTACCGTGACAACACTACCCTCTTTCATCTTTTCCCTTTCCCACTCAAAAATCACATGCTCCACAGATTCAATATTTTCACAAAAGTCACACTTATAAATACTTATTTAACCCACAATGTCCTATTCTTAATCTCGTAAAGATAATTTCTTCCCTTCGCTTCCTTCCAGTGACCCTCTCTGTCCCAAACTTTTGTTTGTATGTTATATAAATGTCTTCCTTTCTCCTCCGCATCCCAGTGTGCCTGCCACTGTTTATTGATTTTTGTCCAGATTTGTGCTTTCGCTTCTGCTTTACTTGTAATTGTAATTACTGTATCAACCTCTTCATGTTTACTCACTTGGTTTGCCATTCTATCTACCATTTCACTACCCTTCACTCCCACATGTGCTGGAACCCATGTAAACTTTACCGTTATTCCCATCTGACAAATCCGTGAATGCAATTCTAGTATTTCATATATTATGTCCTGTCTTGCTAGTGACTTAAAAGAATGCAAACTTTTCAGAACTGCACTTGAGTCTGAACATATAGTCTTCTTCTTCTTCTTCTTTCCGGTTTAATGGCAGTTGGCAAACCAAACTTTAATGGTGCATTCCCGCCACCTACTGGATTGGAGTGTGGATAATGTTATGGTAGTACTGACCTAAATCCTGTTAATTAAATGAGTATCCTTTAAAAAAATGAAATAATAATTCATATATCTTAAATTGCTTTGGGCCATTCCCTAATAATGCTTTGATAGACAAATCTTCAATTTCTATTTCTCTTAATTCTTGTAATAATTTAAATCTTTCTCTCGTATACGCCTCACACTTCAACAATACATGTTCTACACTTGAACATATAGTCCTGATCACTTCATTATGATATTCACCTAGGTCCAACCATTTCTCAGCAATAATCACATGGGGAAGTAAAAACAAACAAAACAAAAAAAGACTATGAACAGATAATAAATATCAAGTAGAAATATTATGTGATCAAGTAACTCAAATAACAGTACAAACTTCAATAAGTAAACTTCAGCAATAATTAAAGGAAGTACACATTAACATCAACCAATTCCCCTTCCTTTCCCACCATACTTGGTATCTCCCACTTCCCATGATGCAACACAGCACAGGTATAAAAAGCATGAAAAAAGTCCATTCCAGTCTTTTGCCCAAATCAAGATGGCTGCCACCATGCTGCTCCAGGTGACAATCAACAGTCTGTAGCAAACCTTAAATGTCCTCACACTCTCAGAAAAAAGGTACAAAAGCTGTCACTGGGGCTGTACCTTTTCAAACGGTAAACTTTTGTCCATTTTATGTGCTAATATGTACATTTCAGGTGCTAATATATTCATTTTATGTGCTAATATGTACATTTCAGGTGCTAATATGTACATTTCAGGTGCTAATATGTACATTTCAGGTGCTAATATGTTCATTTTATGTGCTAATATGTACATTTCAGATGCTAATATCGACATTTTATGTACTAATATGTACATTTCAGGTGCTAATATGTACATTTTAGGTGCTAATAAGTACATTTTAAGTGTTAATAGGTACATTTTAGGTGTTAATATGTACATTTCATGTGCTAATATGTACCTTTTAGGTGCTAATAAGTACGTTTTAGGTGTTAATATGTACATTTTAGGTGCTAATATGTGCATTTTAGGTGCTAATATGTACATTTTTAGTGTTAATATATGCATTTCAGGAGCTAATATGTCAATTTTAGGTGCTAATATGTACATTTTAGGTGTTAATATGTACATATTTTAGCATTAATATGTACATTTCAGGAGCTAATATGTCTATTTTAGGTACTAATGTGTACATTTTAGGTGCCACTAAGGTACCAATATGCAGCCTTTGGGTACAAAAGTGTACCTTTTGAAAAGGTACAGCCCCAGTGACAGCTTTTGTACCTTTTTTTCTGAGAGTACAGGGTAAGTGCACAGGTGGCCAGTCTGAGATAGTTGTAGATATATTTGTGTGGTTAATCCATCTCTCATGTCGCTGGCACACTAAGGTAAATAAAGAGTCTTTTAAAAACCGAGTATGTGTTCATGTGTTTTGTGGAAGGGCTAACAAGGGGTCACAAAGTATTGAGGGTAGCTCTGTGACAAAGATGAAATGTTTGTGGCCTTAGTTTTAGTAAACTTTTTTGGTAACACTTCACTATTAACTAGTTTGCTTAAAACAAAGCACTATTGTAACTATTTTAATGTTTTTTATTCTTTTTAAATGACCTTTAATTTTATTTAAACTGGTTCATTCGGTCTGTCCACTTTAATGAATCGATCCAAAACTCTGATTCACTAATTCATTTGCATCGTTGTTTATTTCTTTATATAAATGAAAATGCTTAAGATTTTTCCTTGTGTCCATTTAGTGAAAAACAAACATCCCTTTATTATTTTAACGAGATTGTTTTTTTCTGTATTTTCTGCTCAACTGCAATGACTGTTTATATGAAATGAAAACAAGTTAAAGCACTCTTATATCTAAATATTAGTCAAATAGAAATCGAGGTACAGTATATAGTCAAAAGGATGAAAGATTTTTTTAGCTACATCTCTCAGCGCTAATTTGACGTCGTTCTCAGCAGAAATCGACCTGGGCAACTGAAATAAATGACGGTATAAGACCTCAGCTAATTAAAGCACATGAGTTCAACGTTAATTATTGATTCTGAACATGGCGGTGTGTTGGGTGTGGGCCGCGGGCGGTGTAAAGGGCACCTGTTAACAGCTTGTTGCATTGACTCTGGCATTCGCAGTAACAGATGTTTTGCCTGTACTGAACGAAGAGCATTTGTTTGGCTTTCCTCCGGAAGACGAGAGCTTTGCTGAATGTCCTCCGGCGCTGAGGGTTTCGGGGAGCATGTAAATGTGCCCCTGCTGCGCTCAAGCATGAATGAAAGCAGACGTTGAGAACACATTTGAGAGGGATTTTGGCTTGTGTGTTGTTTTTTTTAAATGTCAAGAGATGGCATCTGTGGAAGTGATCATGCTCTTCAACTAGGGCTGGGTATTGACACATTTTACGATTCGATTGATTCAATTTGATTCAGTGACTCTGGTGTTCATAGTTGCACGTTGATTCAGACACCCACACGATCTCATTTCTAAAGCATTCTGCTCTGTCTATTAAACCTTTGACAAGTACGATCACAGCGAACGTTCACATCTCTGTTCTGACCCAGAGAGAGCAGTTGCTATGTTTAGGTATGAAACCTCTTCACAGAGTCTTTTCATACACGCATAATTCACATAATTACAGAAGTACTGGGATAAAAGTTTGAGTTTAAACACTGATGTCACTTTAGCGATCAAAACATAGTAAATCACCTTTAGAAAGTAACTTCACGCTTCAAATAAAGACTGTGTTAATTGCATCGTTACACCAGTAGGTGGCGACAGTTGACTGTAAAAAAACCGTATTTGTCATTTAATCATTCATTCAAGAGATTCGTTCAAAAACGCTGATTTATCCATCAATGAAATGAGTGGATTAGTCATTGAATCATTCATTCAAACATTCAAATTATTTTTTATAAAAAAAAAATAGTAACATTTTTGTCTGAACCTCTATTAAATTACTTGTTATTAGGTCTGTCAGTCTTCCTCTACAATACTATTCGAATTCCATTCCTTATTTTATTTAATATTCGAATAATATTCGAATATTAAATGCTAAAATGTATCCTATTATTAATATTTACAACATCGCCAATGCCACTATAGCACGTGGTTGTTGTTGCACGTTCAGTCCACTAGAGGGACGTCTAATACACATTTTATTCATGCTGAATATGGTTGAAGCGCTTCCGATGGTTTTCGGCTCGTCTCTGCGAAAACACCACCAGAAAGTCTGAAACGTATATCGTTCTTTAGCGCTTTTTAAATCGTTAAACATTTAGGCTACCATTTTTGACAGTCGTTATGACGATACACCGCGGATAACGTGCACAATTGTGTTACGATTCAAAAACTTTATTGTTCATCAGAGCTCTTTTATGAAGTTACTTCTTTGAAGGACATATTTAATGAGATTATGCCTGAAAAGGTTCTGGATTTTTTTTTATCATATGTTAATTTAAAAAAATATATTGTATAATATGACTTCTTGTTTATATTTGTTTTTTTGTTGTTGTATTTTTGTAAATGAATAGCTCTGACTGCTGACATGGCATGAAATAAAATAATCTGAATCTTGTTCATCAGACGAAACAAAGACATTTCATTTTCACATGCGCGCAAGCCAAGGCGGCGGAAAGGCAAGATTGCATATAAAAGAAAATTTAAAAAATATACATTAAAAAGCAATATTCAAACAGTAACTTCAGCATTCTAATAGTATTGATTTTTTTTGAATATTCGAATTTCGGAATTCGTTCCAACAGACCTACATGTTAGTTTGTTTAGCTTTACTAGCAGAATCGTGGGAAAAACGTGATCTCTCTTTTAAAGAATTAAACAATCTCACGCATACTCAATGAGGTAAGGGAGTTGAAATATGTAATTTTGTTTGGGTTATGAGGGATATAATTAGTGACTGCAGGAGGGCTTGAAATTTGTGGAGCACAATGGTTTGTTTTTCCTTCAGAATAAGATGCATAATTTACAAAAACATATAAATAGGAGTCAGTTTGGGGTTCACAATGATTTACATGAATCATGACATTCCTGGTCTGATCCAGCAAGTGGCTCTGAATGTCTCTCTCTCTCTCTCGCTCACCCGTCTCTATCTGTGTGTTTCAGAGCTGGCCGGTCCAGGCCCCTCCCCCGCCACTCAGGAGCTGATGACACGCTTGGGGTTCTTGCTGGGCGAAGGCATCCCGGGCTCCGCGCGCATACCTATGGACGACAAGAATGAGAAAAAGGTATTTTCCGCAGCCGCTGCCAGAGTGAGAGAGGGAGACAGTGAAAACTGCACGGATTAAAGCTGCATGTTGCTGTCTGTCAGTGTGAGACAGACACAATGAAGAGCGTTTCAGAGCTGGAGTGTGTCTGTGCACGACCACAGTAAGTCATCGAGCCGCTGCATTGCTGATGAGAAACTTGAGGTCTGGTCCAGAAATAGTTTTGTTCTTTCGTTTAGTCTTTGGATGATGAGATGATTGGGTTGAGGCGGTCCGAACGCCCCTTCATGTGCGAAAGGCTTTTGTTTAATAAATCATAATGGTTCGTCGCTCTGGGAATCGCACGCAGAAGGAAGCAACAATGTGTGTCTTTGAGAGTTGTTAATGATCTGGCTTGCGTTGTGTGTTCTTGGACGATGCTGTCCAGTGGGATTCGGTGAACGTCTTTAATCTTTTTCATCAGGCTGCCTTTTGGAAGTTTGTTTTAAAGGAACTTTTATCTGGTTTTGTGACCTTGACTGACTCACAGTGATGACTCACAGGGGCTGCTGGTGTTTGGTCTGGTTTAGGTTGTTGGTTTGTGAGAGAAGGACTTTATCTGTTTAATTCAGGCTGTTTATGTTGTGTAGGTCTATTATGTTACAATAAAACACTTTTCTATGATGTTTTCGAAGTCTGAAATTATTTTTGTGGGTGTGCCACAATGGACAGAAGATAAATAAATAATAGGGCTGTCAAGCGATTCAAATTTTACATCTAATTTATTTTGTTAATTTCACATCAAATTTGTCTGAGTACTTAACCCCAAAAGATGATTTAAAATCATTACTGTGTTAAATGAGAAAAGCGTCAAATAGACATTACAAAAAGTAGCTTTACAAAGAAATATTGTATTTGATTCAACATAGAATTTATTACACACAAACTTTTAGGCTTTAATTTTTTTATGAATGTGGAATATGAAATTATTTTTTTTTATGAAATGATACTCTAAAGTTAAAACTGTGGTAAATGGGTGGCGGTTAATGTCTAAATGAGTAAGTCGTTCGTTCGTTCGTTCGTATGATCAACTGTATGAAATGTAAGATTACCTATGTAGGTCTCGGGCGGGTGCGTTAAATGCATTAATAATTTTAATTAGGGCTGGGCAACGATTAATCGCATCCAAAATAAAAGTATTTAAGAAATATATTATTATTTAAATTATATTTAAGAAATATTTGCATGTATATAGTTTATATGTATTTATACATAATTAATATTATATATAAATATAAATATTTGATATATTAATAACACATATTTCTTAAATATATACATGCATGTGTGTGTATTTATATATACAAAATAATTATACACAGCACACACACATATATTATGTAAACACAAACTTTTATTTTGGATGCGATTAATCGCTGCCCAGCCCTCATTTTAATGCATTATTTTTTTCCATAACTGATTAATTAAATTAAATCAACAGCCTTAATAAATAAATCAAAGTCGAAAACCTTAAAAAAAGTACTTAATATGATATTAATCGTAATATAAGTATATTTATATTTCTATTTTAATATGCCTATTTAAACATCAGTGTGGTGTAATGAATACGCAGGAGCCATTTTGTTGTCAGCTGACGAGAAACTTTTAAAACAGGAAATGACATAGAGAACCAGTGTAAACCCTCATGATTGAATGTGGATGTAAAAGGTCAGGTGAAAAGGCCTTTGGATGAGGTTCTGGTGGCATGTCAAGGTTTTTGCTTTATTAGCTGTTTATTTCCTCTGGTGGGTTTTATTTGGATGAAGATAAACATCGGACTCTGGTTTTGATTTAGATGCGTGCTGTTGTATATTAAAATTTACACTCACTGTTGGCATTTTAATCTGTTTTTTTTTCCCCTCTCTCTCATCTCTCTTTTACCCTTCCATATAACATAAAATCAAGATAGCAGTGTTTGCATCATTAAACTGCAGAAGCGGCCTGCATTAACATCAGCATGTCTCTGTTCTCTCTGCAGTGTCCAGTAAATCAGGGAATCAGTCCATGCTCGACTCTAACCAGCAGCACGGCGTCTCCATGCACAGAAAGCCCCTGCTCCACTTTAAACAGTAACAGCAGCCGCCCGTGCGGGACCATCAGCATCACCAGCCCCAGCTCCACCCTCGAGAGCAAAGACAGCGGCATCATTGGTGAGAGACAAACACACGTCCCAGCTTTATCTATCTATCTATCTATCTATCTATCTATCTATCTATCTGTCTGTCTGTCTGTCTGTCTGTCTGTCTGTCTGTCTGTCTGTCTGTCTGTCTGTCTGTCTGTCTGTCTGTCTGTCTGTCTGTCCGTCCGTCCGTCCGTCCGTCCGTCCGTCCGTCCGTCCGTCCGTCCGTCCGTCCGTCCGTCCGTCCGTCCGTCCGTCCAGCTATCTATCTATCTATCTATCTATCTATCTATCTATCTATCTATCTATCTATCTATCTATCTGTCTATCTGTCTGTCTGTCTGTCTGTCTGTCTGTCTGTCTGTCTGTCTGTCATCCGTCTATCATCTGTCTATCATCTCTCTGTCTGTCCATCCGTTTGTTATCTATCTATCTATCTATCTCTATCTGTCTGTCTGTCTGTCTATCTATCCGTCCGTCTGTCTGTCTATCCGTCTGTCTATCTGTCTGTCTATCCGTCCGTCTATCTGTCTGTCTGTCTATCTATCTATCTGTCTGTCTGTCTGTCTGTCTGTCTATCTATCTATCTATCTGTCTGTCTGTCTGTCTGTCTGTCTGTCTATCTGTCTGTCTGTCTGTCTGTCTGTCTGTCCATGCGTCTATCATCTATATCATCTCTGTCTGTCCATCATCTGTCTATCATCTCTCTGTCTGTCAATCCATCCATCCGAAATAATTATTAATATTGTTGCTCATAACAGTGGAGTTTTATATTGAATTATTTTTTATCATTGTTAATATACTGCAAATCATTTAGAAATAGTACTGTCCCCAAAATAAATAAAAATAGGAATTTTCATAATTTAGCATATCATATATGTTAGCTTATCATTCATTATTTAAATTGTGAAATAAAATTGAATGATTTCAAATTGATTATTTAATTCGATTTTTCACATTGAAAGATTGGAAACAAGATTTTTTCACATTACGGTAATGGGAAAATGCTGGGAAAATGTGCTTATTTTTTACTTAAAATATGTTAGTTTTTTACTAAATGTATTAACGTAAAATATGACCTGAGCATTTCTGTGTCACTCAGTAACTGAAAACCAGTTTTGCGTCATCATCACCCCATTAAAACACCCCCATCCCATCATCCTCTGCTGCACAGGCTGTGGCATCTCTGTGGAGATTCAGAGCGAGCTGAAATCACAGCCCATGTTGGCCTGTAGATCTAAACGCGGGTGTTCGCAGGATGAGGTGTTGATGCAGCTTGGCCGCTTCAGAAAGTCGATTTTGAGCTCCGCTCTGCATTTTTTTTTTAGGTTGCAGATAGAAAGATTAAACATTTCTCGATAAATTATGCAGCATTACAGGCTGGCAGTCCTAGTTTTTTGAGAAAATATTGGAGACAATGTATTAATACCACAAAGTTGTAGTTCGAAACTGGGTCTGACCCTGAATTATAGTCAGTTTTAATTCGCTGTCAGTGCTTGCAAGATGTTTATTTTGGCTTTTTGATGTAGCTACACATAAGAAGCATAACACATCTCTGTGTAAATCATTTGTTAAAACCATTCTTGCATGAATAGGGAAGAATTGTTTTGGGAATGTTTCCAAAAGTCTGTTTTTCTGGTGTTTCGTGCATCAAGCCCGTTGTCATTCGCTTTTTTACACAGACGAGAGAAGGAGGTCTGGAACATGTTGCCAGCGGGTGATGTTGGTTTGTTGATGTAGAGGAGTGTGTTTGGCCTGTTTGACCCGCTCAGGATGTGATTAATGCGCTCCTGACTTTGAAGTTTGTGAAGTCTTTTGTCAGATAGAAATAGTTCAGAAACAGTGTAATGATGTTGTGAACAGCTGTTTAGAGACACATGTGTGCACGTATTATATAGTGAGCTCTACACGTTTGAAACCCTTTTGAACATCTAGCTGCTTTTCTTTCATTTAAACCTTGAAATAAACAGCATCTGAGATTTGTGAAGTTATGCTGACAATGAAAACGATACATCTAAATGGTTATTATGACTATGAGAACTTCATAAAACCCCATCCACCAACCCACCCATCCATCCATCCACCCTCCCACCCATCCACCAACCCACCCATCCATCCATCCATCCACCCTCCCATCCATCCATCCATCCACCCACCCATCCACCCTCCCATCCATCCATCCGTCCACCCATCCATCCATGCATCCATCCATCCACCCACCCTCCCTCCCACCCACCCACCCATCCATCCATCCATCCATCCATCCACCCACCCATTCACCCATCCATCCATCCACCCATCCACCCTCCCTCCCTCCCTCCCACCCACCCACGCATCCATCCATGCATCCATCCACCCATCCATCCACTCTCCCACCCTCCCATCCATCCATCCATCCATCCATGCATCCATCCATCCATGCATCCATCAATCCTCCCATCCATCCATGCATCCATCCATCCATCCTCCCATCCATCCATCCATCCATCCATGCATCCATCCACCCTCGCACCCATCCATCCATCCATCCATCCATGCATCCATCCATCCATCCATCCACCCTCCCACCCATCCATCCATCCACCCACCCATCCACCCTCCCTCCCTCCCTCCCTCCCTCCCTCCCTCCCACCCACCCACGCATCCATCCATGCATCCATCCACCCATCCATCCACTCTCCCACCCTCCCATCCATCCATCCATCCATCCATCCATCCATGCATCCATCCATCCATGCATCCATCCATCCTCCCATCCATCCATGCATCCATCCATCCATCCTCCCATCCATCCATCCATCCATCCATCCATGCATCCATCCACCCTCGCACCCATCCATCCATCCATCCATCCATGCATCCATCCATCCATCCACCCTCCCACCCATCCATCCATCCATCCTCCCACCCATCCATCCATCCATCCATCCATCAATCCTCCCATCCATCCATCCACCCTCCCATCCATCCATCCATCCATGCATCCATCCACCCTCCCATCCATCCATCCATCCATGCATCCATTCATCCTCCCATCCATCCATCTATCCATGCATCCATCCACCCTCCCACCCATCCATCCATCCACCCTCCCACCCATGCATCCATCCACCCACAGATCCATCCATCCATCCATCCACCCTCCCATCCATCCATCCATCCATGCATCTATCCACCTATCCATCCATCCATCCACCCTCCCACCCATCCATCCATCCACCCACCCATCCATGCATCCATCCACCCACAGATCCATCCATCCGTCCATCCATCCATCCATCCATCCGTAATCCAGAATCCATGTGGAGTTTCACTGTTCGAAAAGTTTGATAACGCTAACTGTGCTCTGTGGCTAGTCAAATGTAAATAAAGTAGTGTCATTGATTGTGTCACTTTGTACAGATGGTCAGATGTTCTTCTTCAGTTGAAGGGACCATATTAAATCATGCTGGAGAACATGATCATCAGGTTCATGTAGTTCCAGTGTTGCTTCATTAAAGCAAAAGAGACACGGCAAAAACTGCAGTTTGTATTAAATTAGATATTAATGCAAAATACTTAGGCTAGTGCTTTCAGATGGTGTGTGTGCAAGCACTGACACATGGCACATGCAGCTGTTGTCACGCGTGTTATTTTATAATAAACTTAGCAGCTGAAATTAAACCCACAGATTCATCCGACCCCCTCAGATCACTGAGCAAACTCATGCATGAATTCAGACACTCTCATTTATCTCTATTGATTCAGTGCGTTGTTTTGGTGCGTTTTGTCTATTCATTGTTTATTTCTTTATTTGTAATTAGAATAAAAAAGGCAGAGTTATTAGCATCCCAGTGCTGTGTGTTTGTACAGGTCAGTTTTTAATGAGGTTGTGAGGGATGAAACTGGGCTAATGCTCATTAACGTGGCGTCAGGCGACGATCAGGTGAATGTGTTGATAAGGTCAGTGATGACTCATCAGTGTTTATCAGAAGTAATATCACGAGTTATGATGGTCATCTGAGATTGACTTCCATGACCTTTTTCATCGACATGCTCTCCTGTTTGCCACTCTTCAATCTGCCTTTTTTACGGGAAATGTGAAAATTTTGACTTAATATAATTTGTAACTCGCCTCCAATGCTGCAGATTAGCACTGACCACAATGACAAAAAGTATTGATTGATTGATTGATTTTTGTTTGTTTGTCTGCTTGCTTGTTTGTTTTTTGTTAGTCGGTTAGAACTGGCCACTATGACAATATACAGTATACATATGTCCTTACAAGTTAAACAAAAAATAGAGAAATGCTACCTTGGCAATTAAAATAAGCTCAAATAAAATAAGTGTTTTATATATTTATTTGATTTTATTTAAGTTAATCTTTATAACATTTTAAGGGACAAATGTTTGTATTTATTTATTGCCATTTTGATTAGGGCTGTGCGTGTTGACAAAAAATACTATCATGATTTTTTTTTTAAATCAATTTTGCAATATAAATCACTGCTTACACTGCTTATTGATTTTTTTTATATTTGCGGACACCCTATCTTTGTATAAATTATGCGTGGTTATGACATCGGTTATTTCTTTGTCTTTTTGAACTCTTGTTGAATGTTCAGTTCGCGAATGCCTGTATTATAATTTTTTGTTGACAAAAACAATTGTAGGGGAAACACTGCTGCTATCAGGATTGCTTTTGACTTTTGCTGATAATTTACTCACCCCCATGTCATCCAAGATGTCCATGTCTTTCTTTCTTCAGTCTAAAAGAAATTAAGCTTTTTGATGAAAACATTCCAGGATTTTCTCCATATAATGGACTTCAATGGGGTCCAAACGGTTCGATGTCCAAATGAGAGTTTCAGTGCAGCTTCAAATGACTTTAAACGACACCAGTCGATGAATAAGGGTCTTATCAAGGTCCCTTCGAGTCATGACTCGAAAAAAGATTTGTTCATTTTGATGAACGAGTTTGAACAGGAGAATCACGAACGCGCATCACAGAACAGAGCAAGGCGAGCATTTTTGCTTATAAAATTTTTTATGCTTGTTCATTATTTTTATGTTTTGAAATGACCGATCGTTTCGCTAGATAAGACCCTTATTCATCGTCTGGTGTCGTTTAAAGCTGCACCGAAACACTCATTTGGACTTTGAACCGTTTGGACCCCATTGAAGTCCATTATATGGAGAAAATCCTGAAATGTTTTCATCAAAAACCTTAATTTCTTTTCGACTGAAGAAAGAAAGACATGGACATCTTGGGTGACGTGGGCATGTGCCGGTATCAAATTTTCATGCTGCGGTTAATTGATTGAGCTTTTATCACGGTATACGGTATTATCACGATATTTTAATGAGATTATATTTTAATGCTCAAGAAAAACAGATGCATTGTGGGTCTCTAAAAAAACCCCTCAACTTACATCAAAATATGTAATTGTGATTTTCAAAACATATGGTAACTAAACCAAATTGTTTAAAATTTTGTGACAACATGTTACAATGTTTACATGGGACAATGACTGGTAGGTTACTGTTTGTATTATTCAATTAAATTCTTGGATTTGATTTCAGTCTTAATTCAATATTGACTCATTTGGATAAATATTAGGTAGGCCTCAGTCTGTTAATGTTTCTCAAGAAGAAGAAGAATCTCTCACATAATGCTGTAAACATACAGAGAGAAATGAAATATAATATTTAGCAAAATACTCCTTGCTATTTTTTTTTCTAGTCAACTAATGTGCTGGTCATTAAATGGCTTTCCTGAGGTAAATGTAACGTTTTGTGACACTACTGTTCTCCTGCAGTGTTACTGACCTCTTTCCGTGTTTGAGAACACTGATTGATTGTTATTATGTACAAGTAAATATACCTTTCGGTAAGTTGTACTGTATCTTTAAAAAAAAACGAAAGTAACATGATCGGTTTGCTTGAACTGAGGAGCAACGATCTGTGATCAGAACCTAAGAGCTAATTTATCAATAACAACTTTCATATCAAAAGTAATCTGCTCTGTCTAGTCTGTCGGTGTCAGTGTCCTCTTTGCTCTGTGATTTTTCTCTGTGGGAGAGCGTGTGAAAAGTGTCAAATGCGTTAATCGCCTTTCAGACAGGACGCGGAATGCGCGACGCTGACCGCTTGGTTCAACGTTGCCCTTCAGATACAACGCGATTTGCCATTTTACAAATAAAAAGTTGAACTATTCTTAACTTTAACCCCGGCGTGGTCGATGCAGGTCGACGCAGCAACAAAACATCCCTGAGCGTCGCGCGCGTATTCCGCGTCCTGTCTGAAAGTCTCAAGCTGAATGCGTGAGAGTTGGCAGCCCTGCGGGGATAAATCGTCGGGAGCGTTCCGCCATGCTTCTACTCCATGTGAGGATTGTTTACATTAGACTAGTGCGCACTGCCGCATGACATGTACACAGTGCATACATGTGGGGACTGTTTACATCAGAGTTTGCGCGTGTTTTGCGCAGCACGCAGTGTTTGAGCGGTTGAAGGAAAATAAGCAGCTAGTGCGCGCTCTAAAAGTCTAAATTCGAATCTTTTATTTTTCACGGTATTTTGAAGCGCCCGCGATAACAATATCGTGCATATTCATTACCGCGATTTATCGCATTACCGAATACCGGCACATGTCTACGTGGGGCTGAGTAAATTATCAGCAAAAGTGTTTTTTAAAAGTGAACTATAGTCGTGTCCCAAACAATTCAAGATGGTGAACAACTTTGTCAGAAATCTACTCTGTACTGTTGATTTGATTTGAATCAGAATCAATTTCAATGAATGAATCGGAATGAAATGCGATTGGTGTCTCTCGTTCTCTCGTTCAGCCACCATCACCAGCTCCTCCGAGAATGACGACCGCAGCGGCTCCAGTCTGGAGTGGGGTAAAGAGGGCAGTCTAAGGATCAGCGCTCAGCATGTGCTGGCACAGACGGCCACACGGGCAGACACATGCTCTCCGGTGGCCGAGGAAGAAGCGTCAACGTCCGGGACAGTCTCCGTGGCTAAGAAGACTTCTGAGGGACCCGTCCACTATCCCACACAAAGCTCGTCCAGTCTGATGATGCCTCGGCCCAACTCAGTCGCAGGTAAGACGGATCAAAACAACAGCTGATTGTGTTTACCATCAGGGTCGTCCTGGGATTCCTGAGGTGATGACTGACGCATGACTGAGACTTAAGGGAAGACGAAGACTGTGAGAGAGCACATTATCAGGACACATTCTTTCTCCTGTTGCTCCTCGAGGAAGCTGATATGTCGGGCAGCTGTTGTGTGTTGTGTGTGTGTTTGAGAGAGAGTGTGTGTGTGTTGGCTGGCTTCTGTCTTTAGCATCAGATCCACATTCCTCAGGCTGGTCTGACTGATCATGTGATCTTTCCCACTTCTCTGTCAGTTTGGTGAATCTCGCGAAAACATGTTGCATTTCACACTGAAATCAAGAGAACGAAATAAGACATTTTTGAACATTAAATTTTGCATTGGGACATTATTTTTAGGGCGATTAATTGGTCGATACCTTCTGGTTCGACCTAAATTCTGATTTTTTGCCCCATTCATTTCGTACTGTAATACATACAAATATTACATATTTTTTAAAAGCTTGTTTATTATAGGAAGTATTATACTATTTTTTTTTCCTTAGTGAAACAATTTTTCTTATGTTTAATGATTCTAGTTTTAGAGATTTGTCTTGGTTTTATGTGTTTGGATGATCATGAGGCTTGTAGATCATGCTGGCGATGAACGCTGATGTCTGCAGAAGCAGGTGTTGGTGAGAGAGATGAATGTGTGTGTTTGGTTTTGGTGTATTTTGATGTGTGTGTATGTTGTGCGAGATAAGATGCAGAAACACTTCTCATAAAAAGACGGCAGTCATTAAACTGAGCGAGTCGACAATAAAAAAACGGCTGGCATCATAAAGCATGTGCAGTTGTCAAGGTTAGAGTATGTTTTCTTTAGGCAGTCGAGTGTGTGTGTGTGTGTGTGTGTGTTCAAATCTTCATTTTGTACACCTGCTTGCTTTTACTCATTTCACAGCCTGTTTGGCCTCAGCGAATAAAGCATTAATCTTTACTGAGCGTTTGATAGATCTGTAACCTCACTACTTTCACAGCTGCCTATGTGTTGTTACCCTCCACACACACACTCACACAAACGCACATATTCAGATGAGAATCAAGGATCTTTGGTTTGATTTTATGATTCAGGTTCCAATTTATCTTCTGCTTAATGATTCTAATACTTTAATGAATCAATTAACAATTATTTTATTCAAAACAAATCATTGTAAATGCTTTTGCAGTAGAGTTTTATTTAATTCTTTATTTATTACCATCAAATCTGCCCTCTGAATATGTATCTTTTACTACATGTTGTCATATTGATTTAAGCCTTAAATACAACATAACTTCTTGAGTGAGTCAAGAACCACAGCCAGTGAATAAATCATTAGATCGTTTCCAATGGTACTCCGCATCGATTCAGCGCTGCAGTAAACATTGACAGAATATTTTTATGTTTTATCGGCAGGAGAATTCAGGCATTCGAAACCATCTTTCGGAATTTTTTTTTTTTTATATGGTTATTATTTTTTATTTTTTTATTATATAATACTGTGCCGGTTAACCGGTTACAGTCCTAACACACACACACACACACACACACACATATATATATATATATATATATATATACACACTGTAAAAAATATATTTTCAAGATTTGTTATCACAACATTTTTTCTTTCATCAAATCAATAATTTATTAAAATAATTTATTTAGTTCAGATAACGTATTATTTTGAGTTTCTGATGATTAAATTAATCTCCTTCATTGTAGTAACTTACTTTTTCCATTTCAATCAACTTAAAATTTTAAGGCAACCAGGTAACTTAATTTTTTAAGTTAAACCAACAATATTTTTTACATTGTATATATATATATATATATATGTGTGTGTGTGTGTGTGTTTCAGCTATTGCTCACAAATCATATTAATATCCGATTTATTCTTTCAAATTGATTCTTTTCAAATGGTTGAACAAGTTAACAAATAATCTTAAGGGGGTGGCACGAATGAGAAGAGAAGCGCTACGTCTTTAAATTTCGAACATATTGTTTTCA